>NW_026067985.1:7570564-7571970 GCF_014885135.2 Alexandromys fortis | reverse complement strand
AATATTCTGTCTGTGTATATGTCTGCAGGCCAGAAGAGGGCACCAGACCTCATTACAGATGGTTGTGAGCCACCATGTGGTTGCCGGGAATTGAACTCAGGACCTTTGGAAGAGCAAGCAATGCTCTTAACCGCTGAGCCATCTCTCCAGCCCGATTTTATTTTGTTTTATTTAAAGATTTGAGTGTTGTGCCTGCACACCAGAAGAGGTCACCAGATCTCATTAGAGATGGTTGTGAGCCACCATGTGGTTGCTGGGAATTGAACTCATGACCTCTGGAAGAATAGCCAGTGCTCTTAACCTCTGAGCCATCTGTCCAGCCCCTTTATTTTATATTTAATTATGTATATATGCCTGCGCCTTTGTGAGAATATGTGCATGGGAAGGCAGTGCTCATGGAGTCTGGGAGAAGGCATTGGATCCCCTATAACTGAATTATTGAGACAACTGATGTGGGTGCTGGGAACCAATCTTGAGTCCTCTGCTTGTTCCCTGGGGATAGGACCCTGTGCACCATAGGCAAGCCCTCCATCACTGAACTATGTTTCTAGTCCTTTATTAATTTTAAACCCATACGGTACCTGAATAAGACTCTTTAGCAATGACACTAAATTCAAATGCATTTTGATAGATGAACACTCTGGTCCAACATCTAAAATGGTCACAGGGCCACATATCTGGGTTTTGCGAGCCACCGCGCCTCTGCGAAACTAAACTCCAGCAGCATAGCATCAAGGCAGTGGCCACAGGCAGTACAGAAATGATTGACCTTTCTAATAAATCTTTATTTGTAGCAATAGGCTGTGGGCCAATTTCCAAAGGGTTGTAGTTGGCAGCCCTTGGTGTGATTGATGCAGCCAGAGACTGCACAGTTTCCTCTAGAAACTATGGCTGTCAGGGCTGAGGAGATGGAAATTTTTTGTTCACTAGTGGGAAAATTCACACGCAGAGACAAGAGTCATTATTTTTCCCCCGGAATGGGTGAGAATAATTGAATGGAGTGGGGGTCGGGAAGCCAGAGTAGAGCTCTGTCTATTGGACGGAAGTCAATCTCCCTTTTGCTTTAGCCCCTTCTGTGTGGGGGTGGACAGATGCTGGTGCAGCAGTGCTCCCCACTCTCCCCCCTCTTTCAGATTGTTCAGATGGAGAGGAAGATTAACAACCAGAGACAAATCTTCTTGAAGACAAAAGAGGCCAATAGCCCCCGGAAGCTGCAGAAACAGATCCATATTCTGGAGACCCGACTGAATCTGGTAGCTGCTCTCTGAAGCCTCAGCACTCCATCCCTACCCCACCCCTCATCCCACTCCTCATCCTCACCCCACCTACCCCTCATCCCACCCCACCTACCCCATATCCTCACCCCTCATCCCAACCCACCCCTCATCCCACCCCAACCCACCCCT
>NW_026067985.1:7549825-7568760 GCF_014885135.2 Alexandromys fortis | reverse complement strand
GTTTGTTTGTTTTTCGAGACAGGGTTTCTCTGTAGCTTTGGTGCCTGTCCTGGAATCTCAGAAACACTTGGAGAACCTCTCCACATCTTTTACTATTGGCAATCTTTCTTTCTAGTTCCTCCCCATCCATGGAAGAATTTCACATCCATACCCGCCCCTCCCAAGTGAAAGTGTGTGTGTATCTTTGATTTTTTTTTGAGACAGGGTTTGTTGTCATTTTAAAAATGCCACCAAGAGAAGCCACACCATGCAATAGGGATCATGTGGGAGGTTCATTGGAAGAAGAGAGAAGGGGGCAGAGAGTGGGGCAGAGTCTGGTTCCCGGGAACAGCAGTGGTGGAAGAGGAAGAGGGAGAAAGAGAGGAGAAGCGAAGGAGGAAGAAGAGACAGGAGGTGGCAAAGCCCACTTTTTATTTTATTTTTATTTTTTTATTTTTCAAGACAGGGTTTCTCTGTGGTTTTGGAGCCTGTCCTGGAACTAGCTCTTGTAGACCAGGCTGGTCTCGAACTCACAGAGATCCGCCTGCCTCTGCCTCGCGAGTGCTGGGATTAAAGGCGTGTGTCACCACCACTCGGCAAATATGTTAATCTATTAAAGGGGAAAGAATATAGGTTAAAAACTGCATGCCACTGGCTCTAAAATTACATGGATGCGTGGGGGCGTTAAGGAGAGGTCGGAGGACAGTCTGCGGGAGTCAAACTCAGGTCCCTGGGCTTGGTGGCAATCCTGTTGCCACTTTCCCTGCTGAGCTGTCTCACTGGTCCTGTCGGAGCTGCCACAGTTGGCGTCAGATGCCAACTTGACACTCGCGGGGAGAGGGAGCCTTTCTCAGGAATTGCCTCCCTCAGATTGGCCGGTGGGGCATTTTCTTGATTTCTAAGAGATGTAGGAGGGCCCAGCCCATACTGAATGGTGGGAAAGCAGACCTGGGCTGTATAGAGAAGTGGGTTGAGCAAGCCATGTGGAGCAAGTAGGAAGCAGCTTCCTCCATGGCTGCTGCTGCAGTTCCTTGACCTCGATCAGGGATGAACTGTGAGCTGCAAGCAAGATAAACTCTCCTCCTAAATCAGTTTCTGTCAGTGTTATAGAAAAGCAACAGAAAAGCAAACTAGAACACTTTTTTTTTTTCCCCCAAGACAGGGTTCTCTGTCCTGGAACTCACTCTGTAGACCAGGCTGGCCTCAAACTCACAGAGACTCACCTGCCTCTGCCTCTGCCTCCTGAGTGCTGGGATTAAAGGTGTGTGCCACCACATTCAGCTGACACTTTTTTGGACATTTCACACTGTAGTTCTAGCTGGCCTGGAATTTGCTATGTAGACCAGCTTGGCCTAGAACCCATGTCTGTCCTCCTGCCTGTTTCCTGAGCGCTAGGAATACCACCATGCCCAGCTGTATTTCATGTTTTCCTTTTTTCTTTCACTCTTCCCTCTTTCTCTTTCATCTCTCTTTCTTGCATTCTTTCTACGATAGTGCAGGCTGGCCTGGAATTCACTCTATGGCTGAAGCTGGCCTTGAACTTCCAGTCCTCCTGCCTTCACCTACTGAGTGCTGGGATCAAAGTCCACTGTACCCAGTTGGTTTATTTGAAATTTCTTTAATTTCTCCTCACTCTCATGAGCAGTGTAACTAATGTCAACTTTTTAAAAAGTGTTTTAAAGTCCTAAGAGCCATTTACTCGGCTGTGGAAGGTAATGGGAGCTAGGATGATGTCACATGCCTGGCACGTTGACTCGTGATGTGGGCGTGTGGCTCTCTCTGTCTGTAAGTCTTTCCCGCCCTGAAGTACTTTAAAAATAATAACTGTCCTAATTTAAAGTAATTTAAGGAAAGGCATTCAGCCATTTAACCCCAAATCCTTCTGTTTTAGCTAAATATTGGTCTTCTTTTACAACCACAGCACCAACACTGCACCTTACAGAAGCGACATTTTGTTAATAGTTCTCAAAACTTATATGTATTGATATTTTTCTAACCAGACCCCAAACTTTTTTTGTCTTGTTTCTTTTGGTATTTTCTTTTGAGACAGGGTCTCTCTACATAGCCCTGGCTGTAGATCACTATGTAGACTAGGCTGGTCACCAAGATCTGCCTGCCTCTGCCTCCCAAGTGTCCCATCATGCTCAGCATTTCTTATTTTTTTCCAAATGTCTTCTAAAGATTGATTTGATCAAAATCCCTGGAGTTTTTGAATTCTCAAATCTCCTCAACTTAGAATTAGCTGCTCTTAATCAGAGGTGACTTTGCCTCCAGAGGGATGAAGGAGACACATCAGTATAACTGGGCTGGGCTGTGTGCTACTGGCACTCAATGGGCAGCAGCAGGGCCCTGACGTCCTCCCAGGACCACCCAGTCCAAAGCATATTTGTGTGAGACCCGGTTTGAAGCACAACCTCCCCACAGGTCACTGTCCACTTTGACAAGATGCTGACCTCCAATGCCCAGCTCCGGAAGAAGATTGAGGATCTCCTCTTTGAGAAGGCCGCCTACGACCATGTCTACCAGCAGCTTCAACGGCGTCTGCAGACACAGAAGAAGACCATGAATGTGGCCATCGAGCAGTCTGCCCAGGCCTATGAGCAGAGGTGCCAGGGAAGGCCCAGCTCCCAACTCAGCACCCATTCGGTCCTCTTGAGGGCCAGGCCCACAGCTCACAACAGCAGCAACTCGGGACACTGACCGTGCACCTAGCAGGGTGTCGTGTACCTTGGTGCTTCCATCTTTTCCCCCACAGCATGAATAATTAGTGTCTCACCCTTTCTCAGAACAAATGGGAGCCCATGCAGGACAGTGCAAATGGGGGAGCTGCGACTCCAGCTCTCTGTCCCTTACATGGCCCTTGGTCCTGGTTTGGGGGGAATCTTTATCCATCTAAGTCTTTCCTGGCACAGAATGTGGCTCTGGAGAGAACAGGCCTTAGAGTCAGACACATCTGGGGAAGATTCCTCCCTCCATCATTTCTGCATTGTTGTGGGATCTATGTAGGTGGCAGAGAGCAGAAACTAATTCATGCACACAAGGGATAAGTGGTGACGATGGTGGTGAGGAGGATGATGGTGGTGGTGATGGTGCTGATGAGGATGATGGTGGTGGTGATGGGGATGATGGTGGTGGTCATGGGGATGATGGTGCTGATGGTGGTGGTAGTAATGATGGGGATAGGGATGATGGTGGTAATGGGGATAATGGGGATGATGATGAAGATGGTGATGGGGATGATGGGGATGGGGATGATGGTGGTGACGGGGATGATGGTGGTGAGGAGGAGGATGGTGATGATGCTAGTGATGGGCACGATGGTAGCAATGGTGGTGATGGTAATGATAGTGGTAGTGTTGGTGTTTATATTGATTATAATGGTGGCGATAGTGGTGGTGATTGCAGCTGTTGCTAACAGTAAAGGAGGGTGACAGGAAAATTACTTCCTGGACTCAAAGCTCTGATAGGGTCCTGAGTTTGGTCCCCACCGCCAGAAAAAAATTGCAAAGAGCTTCAAACAAACCCGTGGCCACTGGGCGGGTGTGCAGTCCTCTGGGACTAAGCCCCACCTGCCATCTCCACACAGGGTGGAAGCCATGGCTCGGATGGCTGCCATGAAGGACCGCCAGCAGAAGGACATCTCTCAGTACAACCTGGAGATCCGAGAGCTGGAGCGTCTGTATGCACATGAGACCAAACTCAAGTCCTTCCTGCTTGTCAAACTCAACGACCGCAGTGAATTCGAGGAGCAGGCCAAGAAGGAGGAAGGTACAGCCACATTCTCCCTCTCCCTCTCCGTCTCCCTCTCCGTCTCCCTCTCCGTCTCCCTCTCCGTCTCCCTCTCCCTCTCCCTCTCCCCCCCCCCCCCCCCCCCCCCCCCCCCCCCCCCCCCCCCCCCCCCCCCCCCCCCCTCCCTCCCCCCCTCCCTCCCTCCCTCTCTCTCTCTCTCTCTCTCTCTCTCTCTCTCTCTCTCTCTCTCTCTCATAGTAGAGCTGCCAATCATAGACAATAAAAATACAGCATACCTGGTTAAACTTAAATCTCAGGTTAACAATGAGCACACTTTTAGGATGTTTGTGCCATGCAGTATTGGGGATACACTTCTACTGATAGCTGTTTGTTTCTTAGCTGCAGTGAGGATTTATTTTGATTTTTGGAAGGGGAGTTGGCCTGTGATTCACGTGCAACCGCTTGCCTGTGTTTTGTCTGCCAGCTGCAACCTGCAAATGTTTTTTCACCCTGAGGCTGTAGTTTAGGGGACACATGAGGATCAGGGCTAGGTTTTTGTTTTGTTTTGTTTTGTTTTTTTGAGACATGTTTCTTTGTGTAGCTCTGGCTGTCCTGGAATTCACTTTGTAGACCAGGCTGGTCTTGAATTCACAGAGATCCACCTGCCTTCGCCTCCCTGAGTGCTGGGATTAAAGGTGTGTGCCACCAGTACCTGGCGACTCTGTCTAGGTTTGATGACTTGCCTGGGGTCTTGTCAGGGCACAGCACATGGTCATACTCACATATATCTCACATATACTATGTGAGATGGTAAAAAAGCAAAATGATTAGGGCTGGAGAGATGGCTCAGAGGTTAAGAGCACTGCCTGATTTTCCAAAGATCCGGAGTTCAATTCCCAGAACCCACAACCATCTGTATGACTCACAACCATCTCTAATGAGTTCTGGTGCCCTCTTCTGGCCTGCAGGCATACATGCAGGCAGAACATTATATATACTATAAACAAACAAACAAAAAATGCCAAGTTCTTACAGAAAAGCTCATTAAGTTAAAAAAAAAAAAAAGATCAAAGGGAAAAGATACAAAGGGGTGAAAACTAGGGAAGCTGCCCGGAAGATATTTTTGATCTTTGTTTTTTAGGTTTTAGGGATTGAGCCCAAGGCCTAGTACACACTAAGTTGTTCTTCCTGGCCACACCCATCCTCTAACTTGTGTTCTGTTTTCCCTGCCTTTTCCTGCCTTATCACTTGGGACTGTGTTGCTGCAAGTGTTTTTGAAAAATCTTGTGGATGTCTTACTCTCTAAAATAAATCAAGGGCCACAAGATTCTCTCTCTCTCTCTCTTTCTTTTCTTCAACATTTGGTCTTCTTTTCATCTACTTATCTATCTGCTCACCCTTCTTGCCACCATTCACCATCCACCCGTCAACCACCCACCATCCACCTTTCTACCCATCAACCACCCATCTAGTTACAGCTAGTTTGTGTAAGCCTCTACTCTAGCTAGCTGTCTGGCATGTGTGGTTTCTATATGACCCTCAGTATTATACCAAGAGGTAGGCATTCCTGCAGCGCCCCAGCTTCAGAAAAGGATCCTGCAGTTCAGAGTGAACTTAGGTGTCCACCGTAACTAAGCAAAAGATTCAAAATTCCATCCCAGATAAATCCTCTGTTTTCAGTCTTAATCCTCAGAGCAGCCCCTCTTCATTCTCACTGCCAGCCCAGATGGTCCTCTGGATGCACCCTCATCCTCCCTCTTACCACTGCCTCGGTACTCATCCCCCATCACTTCTGTTCTAGAAACTTCCATGGGGTCCTCCCCATACCAGTGTCCTGCTCCAAACTGCTCTCCAAGTGACCTTCTTCCATGGTCTCACCATCGTGAACTGTGGACATTGTCATTTATCCGACTGTCCAGTCGGGTCCTCACCCAGCAGATCTACTGGTCACTTACCCTGAAATAGACTCCTTGCTTAGGACAAGATAGAGCACTGAATGTGACAATATTTGCCATCAGTGCCATAGGGCTTACATTCTAGACACTAAGACAAAGGGGAAATAGATGTCAACCTAGATGAATACACAGACACCGTCAGTCACAGCAGACTCTTAGCCAAAAGAAGGCAAAAGATGGAAATGGGAAAGAGTCCCGGTGGGGCAGCAGGCACAGTGTAACCATCTTGGGACAGACGGCTGAGGAAAGCAAGGCATGGATCTTTCCATCCAAATGATGAAAAGAATCTGTTAGTGTGAGAGCCAGGCATCCAGGCTGAGAGAGCAGCAGGGTCGAGATACAGAGGTGGGGGCAGGCTAGGCTGAGACACGGAGATGGGAGAGCAAGCCGAGGCTCTCCCATGGGCCTGCGGTTCAGATGGCTGCCCCCACACCTGTCCGTTCAGCATCTGCAATTCCGCCCACCTGTCTTTTCCTCTAAGAGGCGACAGGGGCTGTCAGAGATGGCAAATCACACTCAGGTTTGACCTGGTTTCTCAGAAGTGGAGTGATTGACAGGGCCGGAGACTGCTTCATCTAGGGTGGTTTGGGTGGGCCCTTCGGGGAGGTGACATGTTAGCAAAGACGTGAATGACCCAAGAGTGCTGCGGGGACCCTGGGGGAGGCCGAGAGCAGCTGAGACATGTGCAGAGGCCCTGAGGCCTGAGTGGGTGATGTGTGGCTGGACAAGGACGAAGGCTGCTGTGGCCTCACGGCTCTTAGGAAAGGTGCACAGGGCCAGATCACATGAAGCTTCATAGCTTCATAGATGAATCAGGAACAGAGCTGTACCCCAGCGCAGTGCAGAACCTGTAGAAGACATGGACATGTGGTGACATGGTCTGCTGAGGGAGAGGAGGACCATGTCTAAAGCAACAAGCTTCAGCCTCATCCCCAGGACAGTCACAGCAGGCCAGAAGTACTGAGAAAGATCTAGAAGGTTCCATCAGATTGCCATGCAGAAGCCATACCAAAGAGACAGAAGACTTGGGTTCAGGGGAGCCTGGGCTGCTGCAGGCTGAGCAAGGCTCAGAACTCAAAACAACAAGCCTTCCTGAGAATTCCCTGCCCAGAGGCCTTTCTTGACCCTTTCTTAACCTCCATCCTGCTCACAGGTCACCTCTACAGGGAGGTCTTCTCACCCATCTGTCTCAGGAATTCCCTAACAGCAGAGCCTGCCTCCATGTTGGGCACTTGGTAGTGCTTTATTAAGTTTTTTTAATTTACATTATTTTGGTTTATTTTGTGTGTATGTGTAGGGATGGGTGTGTGCACACCTTTACTCCTGAATGCTGAGAGTAAAGGCGCACTCTGCCATGCCTGACTGGCTCTTGGAGTCTTTTTTTGTTTTGTTTTGTTTTTCGAGACAGGGTTCCTGTAGCTTTGGACCCTGTCCTGGAACTAGTGCTTGTAGACCAGGCTGGCCTCAAACTCACAGAGATCCACCTGCCTCTGCCTCCCGAGTTCTGGGATTAAAGGTGTGAGCCACCACTGTCCAGCTGGCTCTTTATATAATTTTATTTTTAAGTGACTCTTCTTCTGTCCTGGGCATGGTGGTGCACACTTTTAATCCCAGCACTTGGGAGGCAGAGGCAGGCGGATCTCTGTGAGTTTGAGGCCAGCCTGGTCTACAGAGTGAGTTTTAGAACAGTTAGGACTTCACTTTTTAAAATTTTTTTTAATAAGTCTTTTTTTTTGAAAGATTTATTTATTTATTATGTACACAGTGTTCAGCCTCCATGTATGCCCACAGGCCAGAAGAGGGCACCAGATCTCATTACAGATGGTTGTGAGCCACCATGTGGTTGCTGGGAATTGAACTCAGGACCTCCGGAAAAGCAGTCAGTGCTCATAACCTCTGAGCCATCTCTCCAGCCCTTCACTTTTTAAAAATTTTTTGTTTGTTTTTAGAGACAGGGTTTTGCTGTAATTTTAGAGCCTGTCTTGTAACCGTCTTTTGTAGACCAGGCTGGCCTCGAACCCACAGAGATCCTCCTGCTTCTGGCTCCGAGTGCTGGGAGTAAAGACGTGAGCCACCACTGCAAGGCTAGGACTTCACATTTTTAACATGGGTTCTGGGGAACTGAACTTACATCCTGACACCTTTGTTGATCAATGGCTTCAGACCCTGTCTCCAAAAGACCTTATCTTTTTTATGTCTGTAACTGTATGCCACAGGTGTGGAGGTGCTGGCTGAGGACAGAAAACGTTGTCAGATCCCTTAGAACCGGGGCCATAAGCAGTTGTGAGCCCCAGGATGGGTTCTGGGGAATTGAACTTACATCCTGACACCTGAACTTGGGTCCTCTAGAGTGGGCGGTGCTCATAACTGCTGTGCCATCTCTCCAACCACACCTTGGTTCTTGAGTCGGTGTCTCCCAATGAACCTGGAGTGCACTGATTCTGCTGGCTGGCCACCAGGCCCCAGGGAACCCACCTGTCCCCACCTCCCCAGGTTGGGACTATGGGCAAACATCACCGCACTCAGCTTGGTACCCATTCTGGGGTTTGAACTTAGGTCCTTGAGTTTGTGCAGCAAATACTTCACCAGCTTTCCTAGCCCCCTTAGGAATTTCTGATGGGGCTCATGAGCAGAATTGCCTCACCCCCTCCCCAATGATGAGACAATGATGAGAACAGGGAGCCTGGGTCCTTTTCCACACCTCCTGTGGTCTTTTTCTCTCCCACCCTTTCAGTTGTGAAGTCCAAGAAGCGGAAGAAAAGCAAGGGTGAGAGTTTCGAGAGCTACGAGGTGGCACACCTGCGGCTGCTGAAGCTGACGGAGAACGGGGACCTGAACCAGCTCACCGAGGACTTCCTGGCCAAGGAAGAAAAGAACTTTGCCCGCTTCACCTATGTTACCGAGCTAAACAATGATATGGAGACCATGCATAAGAGGACACAGCGGATCCAGGTGCATGGCTTGCAGAGCCTTCCCCACAGCTGTTCCTGTGGGTTGTTTGGTTTCAAACTCAGGTCCTCACAGTTGCACAGGTGCCTTTTCCTCAGAGCCAGACCCCAGCCCTGCAGAGGAGAGTCTCCCTGAGTGCCAGGCTTCAGCTTTTCCTTGCAGTCCACTGTCTCAATAGTCTGCAAGCCACAGCCTCCGGATTATCCTCACTCCTGCCAGGATGGTTACTCAGGAGTCCTGGCTGCCTTCTTGTTTTTTTTTTTAATTTTTATTCATTTATTTATATATATTTTAAAAATATTTATTTATAGCCGGGCGGTGGTGGCGCACACCTTTAATCCCAGCACTCGCGAGGCAGAGGCAGGCGGATCTCTGTGAGTTCGAGACCAGCCTGGTCTACAAGAGCTAGTTCCAGGACAGGCTCCAAAACCACAGAGAAACCCTGTCTCGAAAAACCAAAAAAAAAAAAAAATTTATTTATTATGTATACAAACATTCTTTTTTCTCTTTATGTTATGTATACAGTATTCTGCCTGCAGGCCAGAAGAGGGCAGCAGACCTCATTACAGATGGTTGTGAGCCACCATGTGGTTGCTGGGAATTGAACTCAGGACCTTTGGAAGGGCAGGCAATGCTCTTAACCGCTGAGCCATCTCTCCAGCCCCCCCTTTTTTTTTTGAGATAAACCTTCACTTGGTAGCCTAGGCTGGCCTGGAACTCACAGCAATCCTCCTGCCTCTGCTTGGTGATTGTGGAAATTTTGGGTATGAGTCACCAGGAAGCATCTCTGCTTACAGTAGGATCTGTTTTCTTTTTTTAATTTTTTTCCCTATTGTACACATCCAGTTTCACCCCTTTCCAGTGACGGGATCACGGATCCATCCTCTCTGATCTCCTGTTAAGATTTGTTCAGTGGGGCTGAGAGATGGCTCAGCGGTTCAGAGCAGTGGCTGCACTTCCAGAGGACACAGGTTTAATTCCCAGCACCCACATGGCAACTCATAACTATCTGTAAACCCATTTCAGGGGGTTCCAACGTCTTCATACAGACATGCAGGCAAAAAAAAATGAATGTATACAAAATAAAAATAAATAAGTTATTTAAAAAAGGGTTGTTCAGTAACTATCACATTTAAAAAGCAGAGCTTTCTATACAAACCCCCAAATTTTTAGTTTCTCTGGGGACATCAAATCGGACACAAGGTGGCGATTTGTATAGGCCACTGTGGCCCTTGAATGCATTGCCACTGCCCTCTGGTGGCTGCCTGCGGTATGGCAGGAAGGTCTTTGTGGTCCAGCCTGTTCCGGGAAGGAGCACAGACCTAGTCCCTGTGCATTGTGGATGCAGGTGGATGTGAGGAGCACTGTGCAGCCTCCACAACACACTGGACCTTTGAGGGCTTTGGTAATGTGGACTTTCCCTCTTTTAGCCTCAGTTTCCCTATATGTTCTGTGATGTTGGAACCAGCACTGTAGCCTCCAGGCTCTTTGTTTTGTTTGCTTTAGAGCACTGTAATTAAGGGAGCCTGGAATTCAAGTGTCTGTTAGGGAAATACTGCACCCCAAACTACACGTGTCCAGGACCTATGCCACACCCACAGCTCTGCAGATGGGCTGGTCATCGGCATTTAGCCCTTGCGTGTGTGCCTTGTCCCCTTAGAATTTACTATCAGTGGTCAATTTGTCACCTCTCCCCACTGGAGTGGCCACCTGTGCTGACATCTTCCACTATTTCTTGAGATGAGACCTGGGGATGGGAACTTCTGTGTCAAAGGGCTTGGACACATGCCCTGAGAACTGGTCAGAAGGTATGGATGTCTGGCCTGGCTCCTTGGAACTTGGAGTGGTCCTGGCCACCTGAGCGGGCGACTCAGATTTTTGTGAGAGTTTGAGGGGCCCCGGGCTAAGCCGCTGGATTCAGTGAAGAAGCCACTAGTCGCACATGGCTGTTTAAATTCTTTACATGTAATACAGCAGAAACCCCAGATGCCCAGTGGTGGGAGTGGAATGTGGAGGACTGTGTTTATTACTCTGTTCTAGATGGTTCTAAACCTGTGGGCTGCCCAAGACCATTAGAAAATACAGATACTTACAGTTCCTAGCCATCACAAAATTACATTTATGAAGTAGCAATGAAAACCATTTTATGGTTAGGGTCACGAGAACATGAGGAACTGCAGTAAAGTATCGCAGCATTAGGAAGGTTGAGAACTACTTCTCTAGATATTTCTAGATTATTCTCAGAGAGGATGAAAAAAAGAAACCCTGAGGAGGAGAAGAAGGAGGAGGGGGCGGGGGGCTCCTTGATGGGTTACCCAACACTGGAGTAGGGTTAGATGCGGGAGGGGGACGGCTGCCGTTTTTCCTCACCGATCCCCTTCTCTACGAGCAGGATGACATCATCAACCTGCGGTCACAGCAGCAATCGTCCCACGAGGGCACTCGGAGTATCCTGAGACAGATGGAGGTGAGCTGGGGAGCCTCTGGAACCTGCCTCTGCCACCTGTCCGTGGTCTGCCAGGTGGCCTGTCCCAGCTCCAGAATCTTGTCCCCGAGGTCTATTTATTGTAAAGATGAGCCCCTTTTCAGGGGGTCAAACCAAGCCCTGGGGCTGCAATTCCATCCCGACACATCTCTGCCTCAGTTTCTCCTTTTGTTTCTTCCTTGGCCCAGCTCCACCATTTTTCACCAGTGATAATGACCACAAACCACCCTTCCTTCCTTCCTTCCTTCCTTCCTTCCTTCCTTCCTTCCTTCCTTCCTTCCTTCCTTCCTCCCTCCCTCCCTCCCTCCCTTCCTCTGTGCTGAGAATCAAACCCAGGGCTTCCTTCACACTAGCTCCTCCCGCTACCTCTGAGCCACAGCCCACACCCCACTTGGGAATGCTTCCTGGACTAGTCAGTAGAGACCAGGCTATGCCTACTCCTCTGGCCCCACCTCCCTTCATCCCCCTGGGGAGCAGGTGTCACTCGAAATCTTTCCATTTCTCGGGTGTGGAAACTGAGGCCGGAAGAGGTAAAAGTGACTTGGCCAACCCTAGGAAGCCGAGATATCCTGGGGTTTGGGTTTTACTGGGGGGCACAGGGTCTCATTATGTAGCCCTGGTGGTCTGGAATTCACTATGTAGACAAGGTTGACTTCAGACTCACAGAGATCATCCTGCCTCAGCCTCCCCAGTGCTAGGATTTCCCTCTTCCCTGACGATACCCTGGGAGCCTGAGAAAGCTAGAAGTTTTTTTCTTTTTTGTATTTTTTTTTAATAAGCTGAAAATTGGCACTTCCAGGATGGGAGAATGGGTGTCCTTGTGGTGGCATCTGCCACCCAGGCCTTCCTTGGTGTGTGATTTCAATCCCAAGCAAGCCTGCGATTGCATTAGAGCAGCAAGGGACCCCAGCCATCAAATACACGCTTCAGGCAGGAAGAAGGTGGACGCGTGGTGAGACGGCCTCACTGGCTGAGTCAGGAAGCTCAGTCGTTTGTCCGGGCACCCCCGGGGCTAAATGGGTTCTCTCAGGGAGGTGTAGGGAGAAGGAACAACAAACACCGGGTAGTAAGTGGATTCCACCTGACTGGCTGGGTGTGGAGGGCGTGCTTGTGATCCCTATGCCCAGAGGCTGAGGCAGGAGGATCCAGAGCTCAAACTGACAGTTCCTGCCCCTGAGCACCTTCCCTCCCATTCCTTGAGGCCGGCTCATTTCTGCTGTTTCCCCAACCAGGTAGGTGGCGCCATTCTCGACTCTGCCTCTGGGGGGCAGCAAAGCCCAAGGAAGAGGGCTGGGCGCTGTTGTAGCTCAGGCTGGCCTCGGCAGGTGGTCTCCAGCCTAGCCCCACACCCTTTGCATGGGGCCACCTAGAACCCTAGACTCTTCCCTGGGGTTGGGACTAGCGGTGCCTTCATTGGGGCTTTCTCCTCCTGACCCTGTATTTACTGTTTTCTGTCTTCATGCGGGGAGCTTGGGGGCGCCATCCCCTCCCAAATGCAAATACCCCAGCAGAAGAATC
The DNA here is from genome assembly GCF_014885135.2 of Alexandromys fortis. Classification (NCBI taxonomy): domain Eukaryota; kingdom Metazoa; phylum Chordata; class Mammalia; order Rodentia; family Cricetidae; genus Alexandromys; species Alexandromys fortis. Next base: position 7,556,145 of record NW_026067985.1, on the reverse strand, counting down.
CATCCTCGGAGCTATGGACTCTCAGGTGTTTCCACCCTGCTGAAGGGTCAAGTCAGAACCCTCCCGCCCACCCTCTTCACCATCTTCCCTCTACCCAGGAGCCCAGGTTAGGCACTCAGAGCAATCACTTATTTTTGAGATAGGGTCTTATGTACTCCAGGCTAGCCTCAAACTCGCTACGTGGACAAGGATAACCTTGGACTCCTGATCCTCCTGCCCCCGCCTCCAGAAAGGCAGGAGTGCACAGGGTTTACGCAAGTGATCCACCCACCGAGCTACACCCTTAGCTGTCTGTTTTTTTCTTCATTTTGTTTGCCGCTGACCGGAAGCTTCATTTCTTTGATTGCATACCCTCTGGGGTTTGCAAGCCTGTCTGGGGTCCCCCAATCACCTGCACAGAGAGTCCCCAGCCTCAGGCCAGGCCTGCTGTCTGTCTGTCCCCAGGAGAAACTGAGGAAGACCACCCAGGATGCGGACATTTTTGAGAACAAATACAAGGAGATGAGCAAGACCCTGGAATATCTCAAGAACTCGGTGGAAAAGCTGTTCAAGAAGATTAACTGCGACGCTACGGAGATCCTGGGGAAGCTGGGCGAGACCGGGAAGGTAACAGACATCAACCTTCAGCGGTACTTCGGTGAGCACAGCCGTGGTGCAGATTGCCTGGGTTTAAATCCTGATTCTTCACTTACTAGCTGTGCAACTTTGGCCACGTTCCTGACCTCTGTGCTCGGGTTCTTTTACCTCTAAAATGAGGGTAAACTCAGACGCTACCTCATTGGGCATTGGGAGGATTAAATACGGGATAGTTGGTGATGGTCGCAGTGGACACGGGAGAGCAATTTAGGGAAATTCAATGCCCTTAACGAGAAAAACTAAAATTAAAAGGAAACTTTCTTACACACACACACAAACACTATACACATACATGCTCACACACACCTGAACACATGGATATACACACATACACATGCATGTGCACACACATAAAAACCTATACACACAGACACATTCACACACATGTATAAAGACACACTATACACATGTGTGCACATACATGCAAACAACATACACAGAGATGCACAAACTTGCATGTACCTGCATGAGCATGCATATAGTCACGTTCACACACACACACACACACACACACACACACACACACTCACGAAGCATGATAAATAAAGACTCAGAGACAGAAATTGCAGTTCAACCTGAAGACCAGAAAAGCAAAGCAGTCAGCAACTGGCTCTTACCTAGACCTCAGTCCAAAAATGGTGAGCCTGCCTCCAGGAATCTCAGAATGAGATTGAGACTGTGAGTTGTCTCCTCCTGTCTTATACTCCTCTCTAGGGTTGGGGTTAAAGGTGTGCACCACTGGATTAAAGACATGCACCGCCTTGTTTCTATGACAAACTAGTGTGGCTACTGGGATTAGAGGTGTGTGTGACCACTGCCTGGTCTGTAAGGCTGACCAGTAGGACTGTCTTATTCTCTGATCTTCAGGCATGCTTTCTTTAATTAAAATAAAAATGACATGTCACTACATTTCCTCTTTTTGTCTAAAATAAAAGAGAAGGCTATAACTACTATAAGAAAAACTATATACAATAAGCACAATAACTGTATACAATATATTTAGGCAATAAATACATCAACAATGTCTAGTCCATCAGCATTTGATAAATTCAGAGAAAGTACTTCATGTCTATACTATTTTGATGAGTCTAAAATTTTGTACCTAAAATAATTTCTACCACAACTTGCTTTACCTTCCAAAACTATCTTCGGCTATCTCACAACCTTATATACTTTATAATTTTTAGTGAATTTCTTTTCTGAGTCTCATAAGGGAGACTGTAACTATCTAGTCTTCAACTATCTCAGAGACCCAAGGAGGAAATGATATTAACTGAGTAAGTAGGAAGTGCAAGCAAGTGACTTCCAAAAAATGTGAGAAACGACAGAAACATCTGGATGCCTAAAGAGTCACCCAAAGTTCCTCTGCAACCTTGGAGCATCCATCTTCAGCCTACAGGTCTAGCATATCTGACAGACTTTTCTGTGAAGCAGGAGATTCTCAAAGACTGTCCCTCCTTGTCTTGACAATGTTTGTCAGTCACTCTCTTTTGTGTCCTGCTTGTCCAGTTAGGACGCACACTGTCAGCAGTCGAGGCAAGGGCACTTTCTTCCCAGTGGCTTACTTTTGCCACAAAGAAAGCAAGCTACATGTGGAATTTCTTTGGTGCCCATCATACTCTTTGAAGTAGATTGGTGCCTCCAGGAGCAGACAAGTCTCATTGTCATAAAAAAGAGAAAAGAACCTATGTTATTAAAACATCTTAAATGCCATATTCTGTATATCTCTAAAGTGTTTGAAGATGACCTGTCTATTTAAAATATCTCTGTTTGACCTTGAAATCATACAAGTTCAATTATATTAGGTGATTAATTACTAACCTGCATTTCTTATTATCTTAAGTAGTTGGTAATAATAACTTCCAAGGACTAGAAATTTATATTACATTGTTAAATGAACATATAGGTACAATACCTTGAATTAGGAACACACACACACACACACACACACACACATATATAGTCTGTTTTAACAAAATTAATCTCAAATTTGTATCAATATATAAAATTTGGATACAATACACAAAAGTCCAATCCAATGTAACACATTTAAAACTAGCACTTGGGGCTGGAGAGATGGCTCAGCGGTTGGGAGCATTGCCTGCTCTTCCAAAGGTCCTGAGTTCAATTCCCAGCAACCACATGGTGGCTCACAACCATATGTAATGAGGTCTGGTGCCCTCTTCTGCCCTGCAGGTATACAAGCAGGCAGAATAATGTATACCTAATAAATAAATAAATATTTAAAAAAAACTAGCAGTTGTTTCTTAAAAAGTAGATTCAATAATCTACCTTTTTTTTTTTTTTCGAGACAGGATTTCTCTGTGGCTTTGGAGCCTGTCCTGGAACTAGCTCTTGTAAATCAGGCTGGTCTTGAACTCACAGATTCGCCTGCCTCTGCCTCTAGAGTGCTGGGATTAAAGGTGTGCACCACCACTGCCCGACAATAATCTACTTTTTTATCTTATCATATATATATCCTTCCTTTTTCTTTTCAGAGTAGATTCAATAATCTACCCTTTTATTCTATCCTATCTATAATATCCATAATCCATTGAACAACCAAAAACCACCCATCTCACTTCTTGGGAATGTGGGTGCTGTATTTTTTTTGTTTGTTTTTGTTTTTCGAGACAGGGTTTCTCTGTGGCTTTGGAGCCTGTCCTGGAACTAGCTCTGTAGACCAGGCTGGTCTTGAACTCACAGATCCGCCTGCCTCTGCTTCCCGAGTGCTGGGATTAAAGGCTTGCGCCCACCATCGCCTGGCTGGGTGCTGTATTCTTAAATTTACTTTCTACTGTCTGGGGGTGATGGTATTTTTAGGGGAATCTTGAAAGAAAAAATTTGGGCTAACTGTCAAGTCCTGGGAGAGGTAGCTGTATCACTCAGCCTGTGCATCATGGGAAAGTGCAGGGCTTGTGTCAAGTCCTGGCTGGAGGGGTCTGTGAGGCTGGGTCATCTCATCTAGCCATCTTGAAATTGTTCTGAGAAGTTGATAGTCCAAAGCCAATCTTTAAGGGAGGCTATCAGCTGAATGGCATCATATGAAGCAGGTGGAATCGTTGTTGTGGGGCCCCATCTTCTTCCTGGAGACTTCAGATATTACTGTAGGAAAATTTATTGTTCACTGTGGAAAACTTAAACATTATTTATATCAAAGTAGAATAAACATATTCAATAAACATATTCAAAGAAAGGTACCATAGAGATGAAAATAAGTAGGCGGAGAAGTAAAATTTTTGAAAGCAGAGCTTTGATAACCTTAGGCCCTAGATTTTCTCTTCCATCTGTCCCACACCGGGTGGCTCCTGATATGAGACTGAAACTCTGAATTTTTTTTTAACAACTGCTCCTCCTTCCCAAGCCTCAGTGTTATTGGCTGTGTGTAGAATCTATTCATCCATTGGTGCCGATCTGACCTTTAAGGGCCCAAGTATCTTTTTGCATTAAGTTAGGATTTTCAAAAGCCAGAGATTCAATGAGTACTTGTCCAGCTTCTGGACTTGCTATCCCTATTTGTACAGCTTTAGTTTGTCTTTGGAAAAAGTCACTAAAGTGTTTGTTCTCTTGGGCCTTGTATAATTTTAGTATATGATTCAATTCTTTTTCCTGGTTGTTGAATCTTCTCCCAAGCATTTAAGGCTGCTGTACGACATAGGAACAAGATATGTTTATTGTATCTAGCTTGACCCTCTGGATCAGCATAACGGCCCTCACCAAGAATTTGGTCTTGGGAGGCCTCAATTCCTCTGACTCTACATTGATGTCCAAGGGCCTTAGCTTTCTCTCTTCACAAACTCTCCACTGAAGCTGTGAGCCATGGTCTCATACAGCTGACACTGGCTGAAGGTTACTCGTGTGGAGTAGCCTTGTTTCTTGAAGCCCATGTCTTTACCAACTCCCTCATATATAGTGAATGCATGCATAAGATACTACTGCTTTATTAATATCTTTTAGGTCTTTCATACCTATAGATTTCCACTTACATTCTGTATATCCTTTTGGGTATTGAGCATTTGCTGGCTTTTCAGAAGTCGTACAGGATAAGTAGCTAAAGCTCTCGGTAAATCATCCCTGACTCAGAGGTCCTGGCAATGCTAAATCTTCACCATTGTCTTTTGCCTGTGCCTCCTCTCCTTAATTATTAGTTCTGACAAGTTCCTCAATATTTTTATCACTGTCTTTTGTAAAGTCTGAATCTCTTGATCTGTAAATATTTTTTCTTTTTCTTTTTTTAAAAATTTCTCTTCTTCTTCTTCTTCTTCTTCTTCTTCTTCTTCTTCTTCTTCTTCTTCTTCTTCTTCTTCTTCTTCTTCTTCTTCTTCTTCTTCTTCTTCTTCTTCTTCTTCTTCTTCTTCTTCTTCTTCTTCTTCTTCTTCTTCTTCTTCTTCTTCTTCTTCTTCTTCTTCTTCCTTCTTTTTTTTGGTCTCAAGACAGAGAATCTCTGTAGCTTTGAAGTCTGTCCTGGAATTAGCTCTTGCAGACCAGGCCAGCTTCTAACTCCAGAGATCTGCCTGCCTCTCCCTACCGAGTGCTGGGATTAAAGGCGTGTACAACCACTGCCAAGTAACCTGTGAATATTTCTGATGATTTCATCAAATCAATTAATTTCTGTTTTCCATTCTGCACATGTGATTCCAAGTTTTTAATTTTTTCCATTAATGCTGTCTTCTCATCCTTAGAGATCATTTGGATGGTATGGAGGTTGCCTTCCAGGAGGGTTGTTCTAGCTATTAGCGTATCATAACTTTTTAATAGATTTCGATTATCAATTTCAACAGAATGAATCTTTTCAGATAATCTATCTCTCTGCACCATTTTGTAAAGTTTCATAACCCATTGACATGGAGTGCATTTTGCCTGTCAAATTATGGTTATTATTTCCAGTGGTGTGAATCCTTTCAGCCAACTTCTCAGTACGAGTCTGTAAAGTCCATATCATCTCTAAACGTTTCCCATTCTTCACTCTGTTGTTTCTTTAAAGATATGAGTTGGGCAGTGGTGGTGCACGCCTTTAACCCCAGCACTTGGGAGGCAGAGGCAGGCAGATCTCTGTGAGTTCAAGGCCAGCCTGGTCTACAAGAGCTAGTTCCAGGACAGGCACCAAAGCTACAGAGAAACCCTGTCTTGAAACAAAACAAAACAGAACAAGAATCAAGCTGTAAAATTTTTTTTAAAAAGCTATAATATGAATTATCAAACTGACACCGGCTACGGCTAAGAATGTATATCCCAGGTAGGTCATATACCTCTCCTAGAATTCCATCCATGATAGAAACAAAAAGGTTATTAAATTCTTGGATGTGGGTATTATCTGCAATTATCTTGGGGTGGTTTCCAATTTGCAACAAAAAAAATATTATAGTTAGCAGATGACTTACCTCTATTAAAATCCTGGTTTAGTTGAGACTTTAAAGGTGTAATAATGATGTGGGCCAGAAAAACCTGTGGACTTTCTAAGCAGAACTCAAAACCAAACGGAACGGAATTTTGTTAGAGACAGCGGTCAGGGCAGCCATGTGGCAGTTGCACACGGGTGGCTGGAGTCAGGGGAATCTGCGGTAACCATGTGGGAGCTGCACGCACGCATGTGGGGCTGGGGGCAAGCCACAGGACCGCAGGAACCACAGGAACCACAGCAGCTGTGGCGGGGGGGGGGGGGGGGGGGGGGGGGGGGGGGGGGG
>NW_026067985.1:7537395-7549571 GCF_014885135.2 Alexandromys fortis | reverse complement strand
ACCCCTCAGCCAAATTGCTTTTTTTTTTTTTTTTTTTGTAAATTTGTGCCCAAAAAGTTGGGCACCAAATAAAGCACAATTAATAAAAACTCAGAGACAGAAACTGGGGTTCAACCTGAAGACCAAAAAAGCAAAGCAGCCAGCCACTGGCTCTATCCTTGACTTCAGTCTGAAAATGGCCACCCTGCCTCCAGGAATCTCAAACTGAGAAAGACTGAGAGCCACCTCCTCCAGTTTTACATTCCTCTCTTTGGCTGGGATTAAAGGCCTGAACCGCCCTGTTTCTGTGTCAAACTAGTGTGGCTACTGAGATTAAAGGTGTGCGTCACCACTGCCTGGTCTGTATGGCCGGCCAGTGGGGCTGTTTCACTCTCTGATCTTCAGGTAAATTTTATTTATTAACATACAGATGAAATGCCGCTACACACGCATACATACACGCTTCGTATTTGAGCCTCATGCTTTTTTCTCTAAGATGAAGAAGAAGGCAAGCATGGGGCTCCATTGAGCTTGTTTAGTGCCATATAGTAACCCTTGCAGAGGTAATAAGACAAGAAAAAAACAAAAATCCTGATCGGAAGCAGGAAATGAACTCTGAGAGTGGGGCCCGGTGTGTAGCGCGTGCTGGCTGACCGCCTTTTGCATTTCCAGGTTTGGCTTCACCGTTCAGGGTAGAGAGCAGACATGAAAACTCAGGTCACAGCAGCTTGGCATGAATGGTGCCCCTCTATTCTTAAAATTTAACCCACAGGGGCTGGAGAGATAGATGCTCAGCGGCTAAGAGCCTGTACTGCTTTTGCAGAGGGCTTGGGTTTGAACCCCAACACCCACTTCCCCGACAGAAGAAAAGACATCAGCAAAGGCCCCGAGTCAGGCTACCTTGACTTTTAGTTTACAGTGGAAAGCTGAATTTTGGCCTTCCATTGTCAACACTGAGGGAACCTTTTCAGACCACGCTTTCTGAGAAGCTGTCACTCGTGGTGACCGTGACCCCGTTGTCTTCCAGCCATCATCGAGAAGAAGACCAATGACCTTCTGCTCCTGGAGTCATTCCGGCGCCTGCAGGATTCGGAGGGGCCCGACGTGGATGTACCACAGCCCTTCGTCAACCCCTTCTGGGGCGGCTCTGCCCTACTCAAGCCCCCAGAGCCCACAAAGGTTGTGCCCCCTGTGTTTGGGGCAGACTCCTTCAGTGACAAACTTGAAGAGGGTGAGTTCTTTCTCACTGCCACGCAGGTGGCCCACTGGATAGAGTCTCTTAAGGAGCCCAAGTCCCTACAGGGTCTGTGGGCCAAGCCTCAGTTTCCCTCGTTACTTCCTTGAGTAACATCCCACTGTGTGAGCAATCATCACACTGTGGCACTGGTTTGAAAACACAGATGGGCATATATCCTTACGGAAAACTGAGGGGTCAGAGCAAAAGTCAGAACATAGTCACTGTAGCCCCAAATCAGAAACAAGCAAAGGAACCAGCGCGCGCGCACTTGTGCACACACGCACGCGCGCGCGCACACACACACTCTTATGTACATACTCATTCAAACATACAAAGATAAACACACACTTATTCTCATACACTCATATGCACATACATATGTTCTCAAACACATGCACACACATTTGCACACACATACACACATTCTCAAGCATACACACATGTATGCACACATATTCAAGCATATACATACACACATGTATGCACACCTACACACATGCACCATTCACTCTTTTTTTTTTTGTTTTTTTTGAGACAGGGTTTCTCTGTGGTTTTGGAGCCTGTCCTGGAACTAGCTCTTGTAGACCAGGCTGGTCTCGAACTCACAGAGATCCTCCTGCCTCTGCCTCCCAAGTGCTGGGATTAAAGGCGTGCACCACCACCGGCGCACCATTCACTCTTAAGTCAGAATTTAACAAACAATGGAGCATTATGCAGCCACTAAAGCAAATATCACTCTGGGTAAGATAGCTTGGCCATCAAACATGGGCTGTGCCGTGCAGTTTTGTCCTTGCTATGAAACCAAACTCTTGCTTGGGAACTCCCTGAGGGCACATCTCTGCTTGGAGCTCTCCAGGGCTTTCCACACCATGCCCAGCTCAGCATGGAGTGACACTGTCCCTGGGAAGGAAGTGAGCTGGGTGTCAACTCCCAGCTCCTCACAGAGCTCTGTCCTGGGTGCAGTGGAGCAGCCCCTGGACCACAGCAGCCTCCGGCAGCTGGTCTTGGAGAACTACCTTCACAAGGACCGTGGCAAGGACCCACAGGACACCCTGTCGGAGAAGGGGGATGAACTGAGGCCCAAGAAGAAGGTGGTAGGCTGAGCTGCAGGTAGCTGTGTTCCACACCCAGAGATAATAAATGTTTTCTTCCTGAGCCCCAGGGCCTTTGCATGTGCTATGCTAAGGCACTCCGAGGGAGGGCTGGAAACCAACCTTATGTGGGGTGGGGGACAGAGCAGGATGGAACTCAAAATCTGGGGCCCCAGGTTCAGTGCTCCTGGAAGAATGGGTGTCCCTGAGGGATGCTCACAGGACCACAGGTGGGGTATGGAGAGTCAAAGTTTGGGGGCTCTGTTCCTCCAGCACCCACCCTTTGAACTCCAGCTTCCTGCAAGGGGCCCATAGGGACTTCATCGATTACACAGCTGGATTTGACCCTGGGGATGGGGCTGTGGGTTCCTTCTCTCTCAGACAAGGCCTTCTCTCTCAGACTAGGCAGTCACCATGCTTGATCCCAGCGAGTCTCTTGAAGTTGGCTTTCCATTTTTACTTCATCTATAGGGACTTGGCTCTAGGGCCACACAAGGCCCAGGTTAGGGGATCCAGGGACTGATACCAGTTGGTTTTTTTTTTTTTTTTTTGACACAGGCTCTCATTATGTAGCCCAGGCTGGCCTGAAACTCATAATTTAATCCTGTCTAAGTATGAAACTCACAGAGATCCTCCTGAGTTCTGGGATTATCCAGTCTAAGTCTGGAACTCAGAGATCCTCCTGCCTCTACCTCCTGAGTGCTGGGATTAAAGGGTGTGTGCCACAATGCCCAGGCTGTGGTGTACCAAGTCCCTCCCCAAAGCAAACAGAGCTAAAGGAAAGCTGCCTTGGGGCAGATGGAGAGATGGCACCGGCCACCCTGGATGCAGCTGCTCCTGAGCCCATGGACTTCTGTGCTTTTGGAACTTCTTTCTTTCTTTCTTTCTTTCTTTCTTTCTTTCTTTCTTTCTTTCTTTCTTTCCTTCCTTCCTTCCTTCCTCCCTCCCTCCCTCCTCTCCATCCCTCCCCTCCCTTCACCTCCCCTCCCTCCCCTTCCTTCCCTTTTTTTGAGACAGGGTTTCTCTGTGTAGCTCTGACCATCCTGGAACTCTATCCATAGACCAGGCTGGCCTCAAACTCAGAGATCCACCTGCCTCTGCCTCTGCTGGGATTAGAGGAGTGTGCCAGGCAAAAGTCCTTTGTTTTTTGAAATGAGATTCCTTGCAGCCTTCACACAACCCAAATACTTTTTGAGTTTGGCTACACAGGACCAGTGAACCAACAGCCATCATGACTAGATCCAAGACTTCCTGTTTATTTGCACATGGCCTTGGCTGGGGTGGCAGGGGCTGGGCTGGAGAGCAGGCTGTAGGTCACCCGAGGCTGGGCTCAGGGCTCAGTCCTTCTCTTCCCCGTGGGTGATGATGTGGACTAAGTTCTTGTAATCGAGATTGCCAGTGACATCTGGGGGAAAGGCTGTGAACATCTGGTCGATCTGAGAGCAAGAATGGTGGGGACAGAGACAATGAGAGTGGCAAGGGGCAGGGAGGCCTGAGAGCCCAGGAAAGACCTGGGAAGGACCCCTGTTCCACAGCTGCCTGACCCCAAGGTCCCCTAGACACCCCAGGCACCCTGCAGTGGAGAATAGAGGTGCAGCCACACAGGGAGCTGGGTGGATCAGGTTCAGGTATGTCAGGGCCTGGTGGGGACTGCAGCTGAATGCAGGCAGAGGGCCTGTTGTGGTCACATTCTTGGAGGGAAACCAGAAATCGAGGTGGTTATTTTACATACAGTTTCCCTGTTTGAAAAGTATTGAGCGAAGCCGTCATAATGGTGCCTGCGATCCCAGCACAGGGAGGCAGACAGAAGGTCTGGGAATTTAAAGTCACCTGGATTAAATAGCAAGTTCCAGACCAGCCAGGGCCGTGTAGTGAGACTCTGTCTTAAAAGGCACCCCCTCCCCCAACATGGTTTTGAATGGCTACTATTGGTTCCCCCCAATTTTCTCTATCTTGCCGTGCCGGGGATTGAACCCAGGTTTCCTTGCACACCAGGCGAGTGCTCTAAGCCTGAGCTACAGTACCAGCCTTGTTAATCTTTATTTTGTGGCAGGTCTGACCAAGTTGCCCAGGTTGGCCTTAAACCTGCAATCCTCCTGCCTCAGCTTCTCTGGTAGCTGGGACAGCTATTGGCTGCCACAGGCCTGTGTCATGAGACCTAGCTGGCTTGAATTTGTAACCACCAAAAGACACTGTGCCCTGGCCCTGTGATGGCATTGTGCACTGTGAACACCACCGAGCCTCGTGGCATGTGGCAGTGGATTCTGTTCTCATCCCACCTTGACAGATGGGGAGACTGAGGCACAGTGAGGTTAAAGTCTAAAGTCCCATGAGTGATGGGGGATATACACCAGAGCGAAACAGAGTTCTTGTGAAGGGGGCTGGGCAGTGGGGACACTGAGAACCCTGTACCTCCTCTTTGGAGAATCTCTCTGCTTGTGTGGTCAACATCTCCCGGACACTGTAGGAGAGGAGAGAGCAGGTGATGGTGACATATGTCGGGGGTGGAAAGTGGGGACCCCACTCCCTCAGAAGTCACTCACTAGTCAGCCTTCAGCGACCCTTTGCCTTCAGGGTCAAACACCTTGAATGCGTTGAGAATGGTCTCCTCGGGGTCAGCCCCTGTAAGAGAAGGTAGGCTTACCAATCTGATGGGACGGGAGCCACTGGGGCCGTAGGAAGTGGACCCAGGTCCCCCTGAGCCAGAGTGGCTGGGGCAAGGCCATTTCCCTCAGGGAGATCTGGGTTTAAACAAAGGCTGGGGAGTTGGCTCAACAAGAGGGCTTGCTGCTCTTCTCATCCTCCCATAACCCCGCCTCTCCTGGCCTCCATGGGCACTGCACGCATGTGCTATGTACGCACATATACACATAAATAATAATATCTTAAGAGAAGGCCGAGGAGCCAACAGGAAGTCAAACGCAAGGGAGGCTTCCAGAACAAGACTGGGCAGGTTGACTCTGGGACTTTGTGGGTTGCAGGGCCTTTCAAGTAAGTTGTCTTTCTGTCTCTGAATCCACCATGACCTGGGGGGTAAGAGTAGAGCCAGCCACTCAGGTGCTCCAAAATATGTCAGTCACTGAAGCCGACCAGCCCAAGGCTGGGTAGAGGACTTGGAAATAGCCCATTGCCGAGCAGCTTCTCCTGCTGGAGGAGTATACCCCCACACCGCCACTGGAGGAGGGATCCCCTGCTGGAACAGCCCCATCAGCAGCTGAAGCAGCAACCCTGCTTGCTTTTATGCTATTGTTCTTCTTTTTATTATTTTTCATGTGTATGGGTCTTTTGCTTGCATATATACTGTGTACTACATGTGTGCCTGGTCTCCAGAGAGAGCATTGGACCTCTTGAAACTGAAGTTACAGACGGTCGTGAACCACTATGTAGGTGCTGGGAATTGAACCTGGGTCCTTTGGAAGAGCAGGCAGTGCTTTAAACCACTGAGCCATCCTTCCACACTAGTTTTCAATGGATACTTTTCCACTTGTGAGTTGCCCATCTTTCGCCCATGCTGTCTCTTCTAGAGCTTAATGCATGCCCACAGGTGATCACACACACACGCATGCTCACACTCACATGCACAAACTCACCTTTAAGTTTCTCCCCAAACATGGTGAGAAACACAGTGAAGTTGATCGGTCCTGGAGCCTCCTTGATCATTTCATCAATCTCTTCATTTTTCACATTCACACGTCCTAGCGGGAAACACTGGGACTGAGCGCTGGGAGGGGCAGCTGTGGTCCTTTGTGACCCAGCTTCCAGGAAGCTGGTCTGGGAACCGTCGGGGACAGTGGTGTGTGTGTGTGTGTGTGTGTGTGTGTGTGTGTGTGTGTGTGAGAGAGAGAGAGAGAGAGAGAGAGAGAGAGAGAGAGAGAGAGAGAGAGAGAGAGAGAGAGGTTCTCGAGCAGTCAGCCAGCATCTGATGTGGACTGGGGTGGCTAAAACAGTGTTGTCAAGGCTGGGGTCATGGTTCAGGGGATTAAGTGGTGGTCTAGAATGCAAGAGGCCCTTGGTCCCACCCCACCCCAGCACCTCATAAACCCGGTGTGGTGGCGAATGCCTGCACTGGGAAGATCAGAAGTTCAAGGTTCTCCTACATAGTGAGGTTGAGGCTAGCCTGGGCTACATGAGACTTGTGCTCATTAAATGAATAATGTCTTCAGGCCTGAAACCTTTAATATAAGTAAAACGTGCTTGTGTTGTGATGCCCTTCTGAGATGCGGGTAGAGGGCTGCGTCTCCAGTCACCAAGGGAACTCGGTCAGGCTTGCTGCAGCCCGAGCTGCACGGTGTCACATCCCTGCTCTCTCTCCGGCACGCCTGTCTCTGTGCAAACCGGACAATGCTGGTCCCTTCCTAAGACTGCGTTTTTAAGGTAAAAGGCCGCAGCAGTTACAAAGGTGGAGAACAACTCCCAGAGCTGTTCTGGGAGCCCTGAGTTTTGTGGATGGGCACAGGGGGGACTGGGAGGCAGGCTCACACACTTGAAATGCTGAATAAGCCAAAATCCCAAATGGGATGACCCCAGTAGCCTGAAAACCAAATATCTGGTAGGATTTTAAGGTCTGACACTGAAGCGTTGATGAGAGCATGGCCTGGGTAATTCTGTTTTCTCCTTTATTCTTTTCTGAGTAGTTTAAATTTTCTATGATGAGCCAGGAGTGTGCTATAAAATCTGTCTGTCCTGCCCCTCCCCCCACACCTTGGGTTAAAAGGAAAGGAGGAAGCATGGGAAGACCCGGGAGTGGCTCCCAAAGCCTGGCTGCAGCTGAAGCTTTGGCATATGACAAACAGGCTCTTGGCTTCTTTCGATGCCCGCACTACCCCTCCTCCACCTTCTACCCTATTATGGGAAGGCAGTCTCCGTGCAGGGCTCACGCCACATACCTAGGGCAGCAAATGTGTCCCTCAGGTCATTCTTGTCAATGAAGCCATCTCTGTTCTGGTCCATGATTGTGAAGGCCTGTGGGGCAGGGAGAGTTCAGCTGAGGACAGGGAAGGGGTTTCTGGGAACTCCAGAGACCACAACATAGAATGGATTGAAGAATTGGAAACAGTCTTGAGCTGATTTAACTGCAATGTCCCTGTTAGGCCCCCACCCTAGAAAATCAAAATCATGTCCCTATAAAACCCTGTCTAGAAGCTGAGCAGTAGAGGTGCATGCCTTTAATCCCGGCACTCGGGAGGCAGAGGCAGGTGGATCTCTGTGAGTTCGAGGTCAGCTTGGTCTACAGAGTGAGTTCCAGAACAGTCAGGCCTATTACACAGATAAACCCTGTCTCGAAAACAATAACGAAAGACCCTGTCCAGACATTCTGATGTAGGAGAGCTCCAGGCACACCCTAACATCTTCGAAGGAGGAATGGGACCCCAAATGAGGCTCATGCTACCGAGCATGGTTCAGCCCTGAAAAAGAACAGTGGTTCCATCCTTGTCACAGCAGGGTTTCACAGAGGGAGCAAGGCCAAGACTACCGACCGTGGGCCACAGGTTGCCTGGGTACTCCAGGAGAGAACTGACCACAGGCACCAAGTTTCCTCTTTTGAGGTGACAGGTGACCTGAGCTTTCAAGGTGGTGACTGGTAAAGACACGGTAAGAGTAAAATCTGCTGATCCACAGGAGGTGGTGTTAGTAGGAACAGAGGTACCATCTTAGAACCTATGTAGAAATGCTTGTGTGACCACAGCCCCTCCCCCTGCCAAGGGCCAGGTGTGAGTGAGGAACCCGTGCTGCTGGGACATGACTCTGACCATGGCCAGTGGCTTCATTTGGCCGCTTTAATTAGGGCCAGAGGTGCTTGCAGCAAGGCAGAGCCCACTGTTGAGGGCGGCAGGCTTCACGCAGAGCCGCACTCAGTTGTCCAAGGTGGCCCTGCCCTTTCTGCTTTGGCACTGGAAAGGAAATTCTCCATGGTTAATATGCAGAGACGCGGCAAGGATAGACATAACAGTGATGGGCATGGGTGGACGGCCATGCTGCCCAGCCCAGTGCACCAGGACCCAGGCAGGGAAAGGGAATCAGGAAGGACTATAGGGACCAGGGGCTGGACTTGGTTCTCTCGCCATCCTCTCTCTCTCTCTCTCTCTCTCTCTCTCTCTCTCTCTCTCTCTCTCTCTCTCTCTCTGTCGTTCATCTTTTTGCCCCCCCGCGCCCCCCCTCCAAGCACAGGAGCGACTGAGGACCTCAGGACACAGGTGACCAAAGTGGGAATCAACACTGAGGAGAGATTGCCAGTGGGTAACTGTGGCTCCCCAGCACTTCTGTGCTTTTCTGGAAGATTCCCTGTATGTCAGCCAGGAGGTGCAATTTTTTTTTTAAATAATCTATAGACGTTACTAAGACCAAGTGTTTGTTCAGGGGTTTGCAGACAGTCTGGATGAGCCTGGGCACGTGGGCATGCAGGTCATCTCCCCGGTGGGTGGGGTGTCCTTCATCTGGGGAGGGGGCTGCCACACCCACCTCCTTGAATTCCTGGATCTGGGCCTGCTCAAACATGGAGAACACGTTGGAGCTTCCGCCTTCTATTCTCTTCTTGGCTTTCTTTGGTGCCTGGGGAGGAAGCAGCCATTAGGCACGGTGAGTCCCAGGCCTGCCCCGTCACCTGGTGAGGGACTCTCCTTTGCCCAGACAACACGAGAGAGAAAACGACACTTGAAAGCACGCAAACATTATCTCATTCTCTCTCGGCTCCACCAAGGAGACAGACTTACTGGAGGCTCAGAGAGAGTGAGTCACTTATCCCAGGCCACACAGCCACAGAAATCCACATAGTCTGTGCCCCAGCCACTGTCTCGCTCTGACTAGGAGGTTGGGAGGCAGACACCTACCCAGCACTATGAAGGAGGACCTTTTAACAGTTCCAAGTTCAGAAGATAGAACCAGAAAAACTTTCCTGAATGGAAAACAAACAACCAAAACCAAAACCCAACCTTAACCCAAAACCTACCCCTCTTTTATTCAATTTTTGCAAGTTCCCCTAGGGAGCTGCTCTTTTCGGCTCCTTGGGGACACTGACTGGGGTCACTCTGCATGGCTGGTACACAGTGCTGGTCCATCTAGGGCTGGGGGGGGGGTCATGAAAACTTCCCTCCTCCTTCAATGGGGTCCTTAGCTTACAGGGTGCCTCTTGATTGCCCACCCTGCATCTTCCCTCAAGGGTCCACTGGCCACTCACCATGGTGTCTGGAGCTGGCTGCTGCCTCTGGAGAACTCCACGAGTCTACTGGCCTGCATCTGCTGTTGAACAATAAATACCTCTTCCCCGGGGTTAAAAATAACCCCATGACCACTTTTGGCAGTTGTAGGTGAGGCAGAGGCCACCTAAGCCCCCCCACTCCATGCCGTTCTTCTGAAGTAAGAGCTGCTCACTGGCGGCCACCGCCTGGATTGACACGTGAGACCCAAAAATGCCTTCAAGGTTAAAGAGGCAGTGGCTGGGGCCTGGCCTGGGAGTGATGCTCAGTGCCGCCTGCCACGCCTGTCATTGTCTAGTGGGGAAAAGGAACCCTGGAGGAGGAGGCGTGAACCTCTGTAATTAGGCTCCCTAGCACCTCGGGGCCTGTGCACCTGCGCTCCTGGGGCAGGCTCTGGGGCGCCCTATCTTTGCTCAAATGTCACCCACCCTCGTTCTTGGCCTCCCTTCCCTGATTTGTATCTCTTCCCTGATTTGTATCCGCAGTGTTCACACACTGAGCAGGCAGTGTGATAGACAGCCAGCTCCCGAGGCGGGGGCCTTCTCAATGCCTCTTTCTCTGCTTCCATCTTCTTCGCATAGAAAGCGTCGTGGCCACCCGCACTTGTGGACCTACTGAAGAAATGACACACGTCACACTCACATTTCAGCCCGCACCAACCTTGCCCAGCTTTTATGTGGGTTTCAGCTGTCTCCCCAGCACCTGAATGGATGTGTGTGTATGTATATGTATGTGTGCCTAGGACACTGAGGCAAGAGGATCAGGAGTTCATGGTCAATCCTTGGCTACATAGTGAATTCAAGTTTAAGGCCAACCTGGGCTATATGACTGTCAGCAAAACAAAATACTACCAATTGACCACAACCCCATTTCCCTGGCTTCTGGAGATTGTGTTGAGGTGCATGTGACTGGGCAGGAGCCATGGTGACTGAGAAAGGAGGTGACCCACGATGGTGTGAGGCTGGAGGCTGAGGTCTGGCATTACCATGAGCCTTGGGCCCCCAGAGGTGACCTGTCCCCATAGCCACTTTTCTACTGAGCTGTCTGAGGAGCTGACTTGTGTTGCTGTGTGGGAGACTTTCTGGCGATCTGGTGAAAAAAACCCTGGCCTGAAGGCCTCAGAACTTGAGGCAGCAGGCACTTGTCCATGGACCTCCACAGCCTTTGTGGGCCCCTGTTCCTTCTGGTAAACACAGATGTGCTACCTTGGACTGTTGGACTCCGTGAAGGAGACCAGAGGATTCTGGGATCATGTTGGCCCAGCCAGGGCACAGAGGCATGGTTGCTGGAGGTGCAGTGTTTCCGAACTCTCAGTCAGAGGCCGGATCCTTGAAGAGGTCCAGGGTGGGTCCAGGCAGGGGACTTAGTTCCCTCCTCACAGTTCATTGTGGAGGCACACAGGGGCTGACACTGCTCTATCCCTAGGCTCTTGGATGACACCCACCTTGTGGCCCCAAGCTCTCACGACTTGTGAAATTTCTGCAGCCTAGAAGTTTCCGAGATCCACTGAGCACGGAGAATCAGGGCCCCCACCCAAGCAGAATTGTCGGAGCCTCCAGAACAACTGAGAACAAAGTGAGGGTATGGCTTTCCCACTGCCCTTACAAAACACAACGGTAAACCCCGTGGCCCACGGCAGCCAAGCTCCTTATCTGGCAGGGTTGGCCATCAGAAATAGAAATGGAGCAGAGGGCTGTGTCCCGCTGTGGATGTGGGGACAGTCCCTTCCTTATGCCTTCCAGCTCCTGGCAGCTGCCGGCATTCCTGGGCTCACATCCCCATCAGAGCAGCCTCTGTCTGGCTTTTCTGGCTCTTCAGTGTCCCTCACAGGTAGTCACAACAATAAAGCTTAGATGTATATAAATGCATGGAAAAATATACACCAAAGAATAAAAGGAAAACACATCCTGTCCCCAAAATAAACAAAGGTCAATACACTTGAATACTGTATATATGTCTATGTATATGCATACATATCTACATCTATACATATACACACACACTGTGTGTGCACACACACATACACACATCCATTCAGGTGCTGGGGAGACAGCTGAAACCCACATAAAAGCTGGACAAGGTTGGTGCGGGCTGAAAGCCCATCACAGGGGACATGGGAACAGAAGGAGTTCTCTGGCTTGCTGGCCAGCAAGTGCAGCCTACGAGCAGTGAGTCCCAGGCTGTCTCAAAAAATAAAATGGATGGCCTCTTAGAAATGACCCTGAAGGTTGACCCCTGGCCTCTATGGGCACACACAGGTGCACATGACAGGTACCTGAACCCACTTGAGTGTGAGCGTACACACATGCACACACACACACACGTACACATATAGACACACAAATAATTACCCATTGACAATTTTAAAAGTTGAGAGGAGAGGAAAATATAGGCCATATTTATAAATACAAAAATGATTTTACCCCTCATTCTTTTTTTTTTTTTGGGTGGGGAGAATCTCTGTGTTTAATACATCAAACCTTGGAAGCAGCTGTGTCTAAGACAATGAAGCCTTCTTTCCCCCCTTTTAAAATACTATACAATGGTGTCAATCTGAAGACCACCCGATTCCTCACTGCCACCACCACCAAGCGGTGGAGGGAAAGGGTTCCATAGACTAGAGGGTGACAGTTTTGGATGACCCTTTGGACTTTCTTTTTTTTTTTTTTTTTAAAT
>NW_026067985.1:7487838-7537189 GCF_014885135.2 Alexandromys fortis | reverse complement strand
CCCCCCCCCCCCCCCCCCTTTGGACTTTCTATGTAAGAATGCAGCTGCTAGTCTCTTCTCAAGAGAGGGGTAAAGAGATTTGTGGAGAAGCTCAAATAAGGGGACCCTTTTCCTGAAGGGAACACCGTGGGCCGTATCTTGAATCATCCAGGACCAGGGTGAAAGCCAGGCCACTGGAAGGCACTGTTAGCGCCACCAAGACCGCCTCTTGTGATGCTACCCCTCATTCTAAAAGACTTTATTTATTGGAGCTCTACTGTGTGTAGGATCCTGTGTACTCCTGGAGTTGGGGGATATTGGGGTTTAGGTATGTTGTTTGAACCCCAAATACAAGCCAGATGGTGGTGGCGCACGCCTTTAATCCCAGCAGTCAGGAGGCAGAGACAGGCAGATTGCTGTGAGTTCAAGACCAGCCTGGTCTAGAGAGCGAGTTCCAGGACAGGCTCTGGTAGAGCCAGGAGGTGGGGTCTGTGAGAGGTGACTGAGATTAGGTGAGGTCATGAGGGTGCCCCCCATGGGCTTAGTGATTTAGTAAAAAGAGGACAAGGACTACTAAGCCTCCAGCCTTTGAAGCAATAAATCTCTTGTGTTTGCAAACAACCCAGCCTCTGGTGCTGTGTTATAGAAACACTGATACACTAATACTTAACTCAGCAGAGATGAACTTCCAGAATCCTGAGCTGTATGCCCAACTGTTTACAGTATAACACAGCAGAGAAGGAATATCATTTCTTTTCTCCTTCCTCCCTCCCTCCCTCCCTCCCTCCTTTCTTTCTTTCTTTCTTTCTTTCTTTCTTTCTTTCTTTCTTTCTTTCTGGTTTTTCAAGACAGGGTTTCTCTGTGTAATCCTGGAACTCACTCTGTAGACCAGGCTGGCATTGAACTCACTACGATCCACCTGAATCTGCCTCCCAACTGCTCGGATTAAAGGCATGTGCCACCAATACCTGGCTGTTTGTCTGTTTTGTTTTTGCTTCTTTAGATCAAATTTCACATAGCCCAGGCTGGCCCTGCACTGATTGTGTAACAGAGACTGACCTTGAACTCCTAATCCTCTTGGCACCACCTCCTAGGTGCTGAGTTGATCTATTAAATGCCTTTGCTCTTATAGGCCTAAATGTTGATTTATTCCTCTAAGCAAGCAAAGAAACAAACTAAACAACTCCCAAATGCCAAACCTCAGGGAAATTCATGTAAACTTCAGAAATGACCAGACGGAGTCAAGTCTTCACCTCTGCACTAAAAGGGAAATGGGTTTACAGGATTCACTGTCTCCAGCTCCAATCCTGGTACTGGGTTAGAAAAAAAAAATGTTTCAAACTGACAGTGGTGGCGCACGCCTTTAATCCCAGCACTCAGGAGGCTGAGGCAGGCGGATCTCTGTGAGTTGGAGGTCAGCCTGGTCTACAGAACAAGTTCCAGGACAGCCAGTGCTGCAAAGAGAAACCTGTCTCAAAAAAGAAAACAAAACAAAAAGGATAGACAGAAGTGACTGGATGGTGGTTCTGGTTGTGGGGGCGCCAGTGTGTGCCACACAGGACTGTCCACAGAGAGGACACAACTCCTCTGGCTGGAGAGGCTCCCATGCTCAGAACAAGGGGAGACACACAGGTCCTGCAGTGTGAGGACCATGAAGACATCTGACATAGTCCCTGGCAGAAAGACGTGGCCCTGTGAAGCGACTCAGCCCGCTTGGGAATGTCTGGACTTCTAGGGAGGTGAAGACAGGACTTCGGCCACACACCCAAGTGTGATGAAGCATTTGGCATCTGTCTGACTGGAGCCAGGGGGAATATTCACCTTTGATTCTCCTTGCTTGGGCACTGTGCAGCTGTGTGACACCAGGTAGAATTTTTATCCTCTCTGAGCCTCACTGTGCTCATCTGTAGAGTGGGCATGATAATGATGTTACCTTCTTGGGGTTGTCATGAGGATAAAATCAGAGTTTTTTTTTTTTTTTTTTTTTTTTTTGTCTATTTTTCAAGACAGGCTTCCTCTGTGTAACAGCCCTGACTGTCCCGAAACTCACTCTGTAGACCAAGCTGGTCTCCAACTCACAGAGATCCGCCTGCCTCTGCTTCCCGAGTGCTGGGATTGTAGGCATGTGCCACCAACATCCAGCCAAAATCAGATTATTTTGTGGATGTTGACCTGGGGACTCCTGTTGGGGTGAAGAGCCTGCTAACTTGCCATCCCCCTCCAGACCTGGGGATTGACCTGATGGTGAGGGGCAAGCTTGAAGTGGAGCATCCTTTTAGTATGGTCTGTGGGCACTACAGAGACCCACAGTCAAGGTCTCCATCTGAACCTGGGCCTGATATCTCCTCCACCTGGACTCACAGTGCTCTTGAAGAGAGCCCCCTGGAAGGAGCTCCCCACTTTCGGAGGCCTGTTAAAGTAACAGTTTCATTTCTGAACTTAACAGTGAGCGAGCACTGGAGTCAAGAGCACCGAAGCCAGTGTCTGAAGCCAGGATGGCAGGGGAAAATAGTAAGGAAAGACTGGGGCTGGAGTTCCTAGCTTGGGAAAAAATAAAAAGCAAATAAGGGCTGAAGAGGGCTTGGATGTCAAGAGGACTCACTGCTCTTCTAGAGGAGCAGAGTTTGGTTCCCAGCGCCCAGGCAAGGAGGCTCAACAGCCACCTGTAACTGTAGCTATAGAAATTTGTCACCTTTTTCTGGCCTCCCCGAACACATGCACTCTCTGGGCATATCTACAGACAGACAGACAGACAGACAGACAGACAATTAAAAAGACTAAAATAAATTAAAAAGGAAAGAAAACAAAATCCTGAAACAGGATTCCTGTTAAAGTAGAATTTGGGATAAATTGTGAGCAATTTGGAGACTTGGGTGTGCAGGACTGTTTTATGCCTTTTATCCATCTGTTTGAGATAGATTCTCACTATGTAGTCCAGGCTAGCCTTGAACTTGTGATCTTCCTGCCTCAGCCTCATGAGTGTTGGATCACAGGCCTGGACCACCATGCCCAGCCTGGGGAGGATTTGAACTCATCTCCTCTGCAGGTGCCTTTCCCATGCCAGCTGCCAGAACGAGTCTAAGCTGTGTGGCTCGGCTGTCAGGAGCGAGGCCCCTTGTGCCTTGCCGGCACGGTTGGTTTTGAAACTTCTCAGTGGAGCCCAGGAGCTCGGAGTGAGCAGCAGAGCGTGAGGGCTGGCCTATCTAACTGAAAGGCAGAGCAGGGGAGGGGAGGTACCTACCATGGCTCTCTGGTCTCTTCAGAAAGTGGCCTCACCACGGCCAACCTGCCTTGAGTGCTGGGCCATTTAAGGAGGGTGATGGAGCTCGAGTCTTTGTAGAAAGAGGGCCCTGACAGCCTGGAGCTGTGACTGACGGCTGCTGTCTCCGCCGATAGCTTATCTCCTTCTGTCAAGACTCGGAAGGTGCTGGTGACAGCTGCCCCTGGGGAAGCAGTCACTCCAGCTGGCCAGGGGGAATAAAGGGGGGTAGTCTAGCACCTGCTGGGGGGCACTCCTAGAAGAGGGACACACAGAACTACCTTCAACATTCTAGAATGCTCCTGGGCACAGCTACCTTCAGTCAGGTCAGCTCTTACACACAGTGCTGGGTGGACACAGAAGCATCGCAGTGTGAAGTCCTTGTCCCTCTTTGTCCCCCAACTCTTTTTTTTTCATTTCTAACTCTCCCACTGATTCCCAGACCCAAAGCCCCTGCCGTTTCGATTCAGCCCTGACAAGATGTTTCTGTATTCTGCCCCATGATGCCTTGCTTGTGAATACAGTTCCCTCTAATTCCACCCCAGATCTTGCTCATGACAGTAGCTACCATTACTTTGGGGTCTCCCCTCTACCCCTACACTCTGCACACTCCTAACTCTTTCCTCTACGCCCCGCTCTGATGGCCCCTCTCGACCACTCTGCCCTCCTTAGCCCGACAGTAATCGCTTAGCAATTGACCTTGACCTGCTAAAGTGCCACAGCCATCGAACGCTGGGGCTCCAGGTGGTCACTTTTCCTGGGGGGCCCTGGACGAGACTTCACCAGACCCAACCCTGGTATTGTCACCCTGTGAACAAGCACATAACTCTAGTCTTAAAACATCGCTGTTATTAAATGATGGTGAGCAACAGCTAACATGTACTTACTTTGTGCTACGGCTGCAGGTGGTCTGTGCAGTTCTAGTTGCGGGAGGACAGACAGACGGTCAGACACACACACAGTGGGGCTGGGGAGAGAGAGAAATTGAGATTATTGTCTTCTGCCTTCCTGGCTCCACTTCCCACTCCAGGCCGCAGACACTCAACTCTTTAGCACAGATGTTCCGAGCTGGCTGAGTTCGAATGGACACGCCCTAGGCTCTAGGAGAGACGGTATGGCTTGTGCTGGGTCCTCAGGACTGGACGAGGGCTTTATGCTGTGGCATCCTCAGCCTCTGAATGGTGATCTTCCTGCACCAAGTGACAGCAAGCACTTATTGCCAGCCTGCCCACCTCTCCCAGTCCTTCATTTCACCCCAAACCACACCATAGGCAGATGTTTGTATCAGATCCTTTTCTCAGACGAAAAGAACTGAGGTTTGGAGAGGATCCTTGCTGGGCCTTATAGACAGAGTCTCTGCCTTGGGCAATGCTGGGTTTGGCACCCAGGATGCTGGGGTTTCTCTCTGCACCTCCCTTTGGCCTGGGATCCAGCTGCCCCCAGCTGTCCCCCACTAGGAGCAGAGGTCCCACCGGGAGCCAGACACTATTGGTGGCTTTTTCTCCCATTGTATTTTCAGCCTGGGCTGACTGGCTGGCGAGGCGCCTTTTACCAGCGCCCTTCAAATACCCTCCGGCAGCTGTCGTGGCGAGCACGACGTTCCATGGCATTGTCCTCTGTGCGAGACCCAGATGCCAGTGACAGCTGGCCTGACCTGCCTGCAGCCCCTTCGCTGAGGGACTTGGAACCGCGACAGCCCAGCGGGTTTCTGAGCCCTCTGATCTATATAAAGGCTCCTCAGTCATGCGACCTGAGGTCATGGGGTGAAGAGCCTTTCAACTTGTCCTCAGCCAACACTCTGTGGGCCCCTGAGCCCCGGAGCACAGGCTGGTGGCCTCAGCTCTGTGCACACAGGGGCAGTGCCTCCTGGCTTTGGCAGAATGAGTAGCCACTTTTGTGGTCTCTGCTCAGCTGCTGCCAGGAGCAGCTTCCGCTGGCCACAGGCCCACAACCAGAATGTCCCCAGACGCCGCCAACTATTCCCAGAGAGAAAGGAATCAGTGGCTGGAATGACGGCAAGAGCGAGGTGGTCTCCTACAGGGCACAGTCCCCTTCCTGTCCCCTGGATGACCCATCACCATTATTTGCCATGCTCTGAAGCAAGTACCAATGAGAGACCTTGGCAACAGGCAGCCCTTGCGTTTAACTTGAGTGCTGGTCTCTTGGGCACAGAACAATGCCAGCTACATTTTGTCTTGCCTGATCATATGGCAAATATCCAACTCTCTTGCAGATGGCAGTCCTCTGGGGTCACCCTGTTTGTGGTAGGGACCAGACATACCTCCAGCAACCAGTACCCAGTCAGAGTTCCGTGAGTGTTTGCTGAGTGATCGGATGATGATCTCTGGTAATGCTATCTCTTTCTCTAGAATTTTCCAGGATGAGAGTAAGGAACCGTCCATCGTTCGGGTTCTTGTTCCTGGCACACAGTAGGTGGTCATCAAGACTGGTCCCATAGAAGCGAGTTTTCTCGTTGGGGCAAAAGGACAGTCAAAGTTATTTTGTCTCCCCGGGGAAAAGTGTATAGAAATAGCTGGCCGGTGCCGGATGGAGAACGGAGGTAAGGTGACTTTGTCCTAGCCAGGAACAAGGGCTCTCTACAGAGGGCACCAGAAGATAGGAGAGAGGAGGGAGACAGAGGTGGGGCTTCGGGAAGGAAGGTATGTAGATGGTTGGCCTTGGGGTGGCTCAGGAGTTTCCAAAAGTGATCTGGTCCCATCACTATGCCCTGATTGTCCCTAGAGTCAGCCAGGGAATGTTTAGACACAGGGAAAAAAACCAGCTGCTTCTAATCCTGAACAGGGGCCCAGAACTGTGTGTGTGTGTGTGTTTTTTTTCATGTCTGCCGGCTTCTTGTCAAGTGTTTTATTTTCAGAGGACCTGCTCAAGATGCATCCATTGAGCTGGGGAGATGGCTGAACCAGGAAAATGTTTGGCTTACAAACATGAAGACCAGAGTTCAATCCCCACAGAAAAAGCCAGGGGTGATGCTGTGTTAGCACCAACATCTCTTCCTGGGGTTGGAGATAGGAGGCTCTCTGAGACTTTCCTAGCTGAACTGTGAGCCCCAGGTCCCTGGGAGAGACCCTGTCTCAAAAAACAAAGGGAGACTGTCAAGATGGCTCAACAGGTAAAGGGGCTTGTTGCCAAGCCTGACAACTGAGTTTAGTCCTGGGACCTACATAGTGACATGGTGGAGGGAGAGAACAGATTCCCACAGCTGTCCTGTCCTCTGACTTCTGTGTGTGTGGTCTCACATACACACAGACACACACACATACACAGACACACACACAGTCTCACACACACAGTCTCACACGCACACACACACAGAGACACACACATAGAGACACACAGACACGCATATACACAGACACACAGACAGACAGACAGACAGACAGACACACACACACACACTTGTAGTCGGACTTTCTTTGGATTGTCAGCTCCTGAACGGAGACTTTTTATTTATTATGAAGGCTTAGCCTTAGCTTACGCTTGTTCCCAACTAGTTCTTAAAACTTCAATTAACCCATTTATATTAATCTACAATCTGCTACCTATCCTCAGTTCCATATGTCTGATTTTCTCCACATCTCACTTGTAAACCGCGCCCCCTCAGATTCTTCCCAGAGTTCCTCTCTCTCCCCAGAGGCTTTGCCTAGCTATTGGCCATTCAGCTTTTTATTAAACCAATCAGAAGGTGCCTTAGGCAGGTGAGGTAAAACAGACATCTTCTCATAGTGTGATCAAATATCTCACAACACATGCTCTTAAATAAATAAAATGTAAAAATAATTAAACAATCAAACAAAAACCCCAAAGAAAAACAAGGTGGGTAGTGTCTGAGGGATGAGGCGTGGAGCTAGGTAGGCACTGGATGCTGTTTGCTTGACCCTCCATGTATAAAGGCAGTATTTTATTTATTTACTTACTGTTTTCAAGACAGGGTTTCTCTGTGTAGTCCTGGCTGTCCTGAAACTCACTCTGTAACCCAGGTTAGCCTCAAAATCACAGAGATCCGCTTGCCTCTGCCTCCTGGGTGCTGGGATTAAAGGTGTGCGCCACCACTGCCCAGCTTGGGTAGTGTTTTTCTTTTTCTTTTTCTTTCTTTCTTTCTTTCTTTTTTTTTTTTTTAAAAGGAGCTCTGGTAAAGTTTTATTAAAGGAAAACTTTTTACTTTTCACCAGTCTGTTCTGGCATGCTTCTAATAATGTCAGAATCACCTGGGTCAATGATGGCCAGTGTGCATACTCTGTAGTATTTTCCACACGCTGTGCCCAACTCAATGTTATTGCCACTGTAGTGATGGACACCAGTTTTAGCCAACATGGCATAGTATTCTATTTCAGATTTCCTCAAGGCGGGATAGTTATTGGCGAGGATCACCAATTTCGCTTTGCCCTGTCTGATCATCTTCAGAGTCTGTTTGTATCCCAGCACGTACTTCCCACTTTTCATAACAAGCTGGAGCCGAGAGTTGATCGACTCCAGAGACTTTTTCGTCTTCTTTGCTGCCACCATCTTCCTGCCTTAGGTGCGGGACGGCCCCCAACCAAGACCAGCTGCCAAGATGGCTGGGGAGCGAGAAAGGAAGGAGCTCCCACAATGCAAAGCCCTTCTAGGCGAGCCGAGGACGCTGGGACCCGGTAGTGTTTTTCTTGACTCTCATATCAAAGGTGGTATTTTAACAAAGCCTGCTAAGTCCTTGCAACAATGGGGAGATCAGGAAGATGGCAGCGTAGGAATTTAAACCCAGGACCCTATGCTGGGTTGGAGTCCACAGAACAAACATTTGTCCACTAAAATGGACAAATGACTCCTCTCTAGGGAGGGTCTTTGCCATGACTGAAACTCGAGAAGCTTCCAGCCTTTCTTGTTGGGTTTCCTCTCGGCTAAAGAGCCCCTGGGTCCAGCGGCGGTGGTGTTGGTGGAGGTGGCAGTGGTGGCTGTGGCAGTGGTGACAATGGTGGAGGTGATGGCGGTGGTGGAAGAACCCAGGTGATCCATGCCCTGGGTTGAAGTTGACCTCCGTTCCTTTTTCCTGACCCCCCCCCTTCCTAGTTCCTGCTCTCAGTCCTCACCGAGGGGGAATTTGGGACTTGACTTTATTTCTGCGAGCATCTGTCTCCCACCAGAACTCCATTAGTGCTGAGAGTTCCTCCAGTACGGACAAGCGCTGAAGTGGGCTTGGCTCCCTCTGCTGGCCGCCTGCTGCTTGCTGTTGAAATGGATAAAAGCTCATGAAACCAGGGAGAGTGGCGCTGGTCCTGGCCGGACGCCGCTTCTGATGCAAAGCCATTATCATCAAGAATATTGATGACGGCACCTCAGGCTGTCCTGGTAGCCACACTCTGGTGGCTGGAATCAGCTGCCATCCTTGAAAAGTCACAGCTGCGTGGACAAGAAGAAAATCGCCAAAGAGGTCAAAGATCAAGTCTGTTGTGAATGTGTACGACTACAATCACCTCATGCCTACGGGGTACTCTGTGGACATCTCCTGGACCAAACTGGGCTCAACAAAGATGTTCCTAGAGATCCAGCTCTGAGATATAAGGCCAGGTGGGAGGTCAAGGTCAAATTTGGGGTGTGAGGGCTGGAGAGATGGCTCAGTGGTTAAGAGCACTGGCTGCTCTTCCAGAGGTCCTGAGTGCAATTCTCATGCACCCACATGGTGGCTCACAACCATCTATAGTGGGATCTGATGCCCTCTTCCATCATAAAGGTGTGCATGAAGATAGATAACAAATAAATAAATCTTTAAAAGAACTGGGCGGTGGTAGCACATGTCTTTAATCCCAGCACTCGGATGGCAGGGGCAGGTGGATCTCTGTGAGTTCGAGACCAACCTGGACTACAAGAGCTAGTTCCAGGACAGGCTCCAAAGCTACAGAGAAACCCTGTCTTGAAAAACAAAAAAACAAAAAATAAACAAAAAGTTTGGGCTGGGGGGCTGGAGAGATGGCTCAGCGGTTAAGAGCATTGCCTGCTCTTCCACAGGTCCTGAGTTCAATTCCCGGCAACCACATGGTGGCTCACAACCATCTGTAATGAGGTCTGGCGCCCTCTTCTGGCCTGCAGACATACACACAAACGGACTATTGTATACATAATAAATAAATATTTTAAAAAAAAGTTTGGGCCTGGTGTCACTACAGCGGGCCTTTGAGGCTTCAGGGAACTCCCAGGACTTATTTATTTAGGTACTTTATATGTATGTATGTATGTATGTGGGCATTTTGTCTGTATGTATGTACATTTTCACACTAGAAATCAGAAGAGAGAATCAGACAACAGTTATAGATGGTTGTGAGCCACCATGTGGGTGCTGGGTATTGAACCTGAGTCCTTTAAAAGAGCAGTTAGTGCTTTTAACCATTAAGCCATCTCTCCAGCCCCCTTAATTTTAATTTTTTCTTTTTTTATATATAACCTCCTCATTTTCTCCAGGCTGGCCTTGAACTCACAATCCTCCTGCCTCATGTACCCCTGGTACTGAGTCACTCGTTCTCAGAGTGGTCCCTTGGAGTCTGCATGGCTAGCCTGGAAGGTCATTTTAATTTTCCTCATTCCATATGACTTTTTTCTACACTGGGTACCCATAGCTTTTTATATTAATTTTCCTCAAAAAGGTAGTATTTTATCTCGTTATAAAAGCCCAACACACAAGGAACAATTAAAAATATATTCCAGCCAGGTGTTAGTGGCACACACCTTTAATAACTCTGTGATTAGGCGGATCTCTGAGTTCGAGGCCAGCCTGGTCTACAGAGGGAGTTCCAGGACAGTCAGGGTGGTTACATAGACGATCTTTGTCTTAGAAAAACCAATATATATAGTCAGTCAAAGAGAGGTGGTGCTTGGTGACTTTAATCCCAGCACTCGGGAGGCAGAGGCAGGAGGATCTCTGTGAGTTTGAAGTCAGTCTGGTCTCCAGAGCGAGTTCTAGGACAGACAGGGCTATACAGAGAAACCCTGTCTCAAAAAACAAAACAACAATCAGAAAAAAAGCATGTTTCAAAAAACAAAAGATG
Source organism: Alexandromys fortis (assembly GCF_014885135.2). Taxonomy (NCBI): domain Eukaryota; kingdom Metazoa; phylum Chordata; class Mammalia; order Rodentia; family Cricetidae; genus Alexandromys; species Alexandromys fortis. Next base: position 7,526,917 of record NW_026067985.1, on the reverse strand, counting down.
AGAAGTGGGTGAAATAAACAAAGAGCAGCCCTGCTTGCCAGAGCTGCCCTGGGCACGCTGTGCCGACAGCTTCAAGACGGCCTGTCCAGCCTGGTCCCAGCCATGTTTACCACGTGAGAGGTCTCAAGTTCCCTCAGTCAAAAGGACAAGTGTCAGAACACTGAGGACATAACCTGGTGTCGTGGCACACTATAATCCCAGTACTCAGGAGGCTGAGGCGGGAGGATGGCCTTGAGTCAGAAGGTTAGTTTGGGCTATGGACAATTACGGTCATGGTCTGCAGGGATGAGGGATGGGGGTCATTTAAATGGTGTTTTCATGTGTGACAATAGATCCTTCCAGATTGTTCCCTCCGGGGCCGCCTGGGCAGCCCCGCTCTCTGTCTTCATGGGAAACATCTCACAAGCAGATGCCGTGTGGGTTATCTGTTCCACCCCTGTGGCTGGAGAGCCGTGTAGTTTTGCTTGTATAAACGAAGATGTTTGGAACATCCCTATGCTGTAGCCAGCGTCTCCAAGCGTCTCCAGCTTCCACAGGCTTGTCTACCATCCCCTACAAGTTTAGCAGAGACAGGAAGGAGGGAAATGTGGGAAAGAAGGAGAGAATTCAGACACTGCCTGGGTTGGCTGGGCTTGAGCCCTCTGTGTCAAACTGGCGATGCAGTAGGTTCGATTCTCAGGACCCACACAGTGGAAGAGAGCAACGGCCATAAACTGACCTCTGACCCTCACACAAGTATTATGGCATGCACACACATGCATGCGTGCATGCGCACACAGTAAATGAATGCACAAAAATGAAAAAGAAGTAATGACCAAACAGAGATCGCTACTTGGCTTTAGCGCTACTGAACCTACAGCCCATGGCTAGGGTGACCACAGTCCTTGAGTAGATACAATGCCTCGGTACAGACGTGAATCACACGCCTTGCAGCAGCTTGGTTGGTTATGATGAAATAGAGTTCCTTTTTAATAGTGAGTTCTGAGAGTTTTTAAAATCAATGTACACCAGGATTCTTTTACAAGTTGGGATTCTGTGTTCTCTGCCACAAGTCTTTCCCACGCTTGAGCTGTGAAGATGGTCTCCTGTAGCACGAATAATAAAAACCCAGAGATAGATTTTGGGGTTCAAGCTGAAAGATCAGAGAAGCAAAGCAGTCAACCACTAGAGAGCTCTTACCTCTATGAAATCTTCAGACTGAAAAGAGATTGAGTTCCTGCTTCATCCCACCTTCTATTCCTCTCTAGTGCTGGGATTAAAGGTGTGCATCACACTGCCCGGCCTCTATGGCTAATCAATGGGAATGCTAGGATTAAAGGTGTGCACCACCTCTGCCTGGCCTGTACGGCTGACCAGTGTGGCTAGTTTTACGCTCTGATCTTCAGGAAATCTTAATTTGTTAGATCACAAACAAACTGTCAGCACAGTCTCCTGTGTTGCTTTTGAGATGTTTTGTTTCCGGTTTTACCTTTGTCTATGAACCGTTTCAAGGTAATTTTGTAGGGAGCCAAGTGTGAGTGAGAAATCTTATTTTTCTTGTTTACCTTTACATAGGGAAGCCTGATGCTCTGAGCACAGTCCATCAAAGGCAATTATTTCTGTGCCAAATTGAAAACCAGTTGCCTATGTGAAGAGGTCCTCAATTTCCTGTGTGCCTCCCTGCCTACCCACAGCATAGAGCTTTAGAGCGAGCTTTGAATCGGGTAACAGGGGCTGGAGAGATGGCTCAGCAGTTAAGAACGCTTGTTGATTGCTAACACCCACATGGAGGCTCACAGCTGTCCATAACTCCAGCCCCAGGGGATCTGATGTCCTCTTCTGACTTCCTTGGGCACCAGTCATACATGTGATGCATGAGAAAAAAACACTCATACACAAAATTAATTTAAAAAGAGATCAGGTAATAAAATGTGATGTCTTCTCACTTGGGAATTTTAATTTGTCATTAGAGAGGCTGAAGGAAAGAAATAATTTTGTCTTCAAGCCCAGCAGGTCTTGGGCCACTACACCTTGTGTTCAGAGGCACTGAAGCTCTCCCAGCAGGGGGTGCCATGGGCTGTTGGTCTCAGGCTGGACCAGCAGGTGGTGCTGCAGGCTGCAGGCGGCTCTCCTGAAGTTTGAGGTATTCTGCATGGCTAGTCAGAGCTTCCCCACCAGGTGGCGGTGTCACACAGCCCATTGGTCACCAGGAGCCATCCTTTAAGCCACACTTGCCCGGCTCCATCCTCTTACACATCCCAGACGTCGCCTCTGTATAGGAACATGGCAGAGTTCTGAAGACCACCTCAGAAACGTCGATGTCTCAGGGTGAGGAAGCCCCCTGTATGAAAACAAAAGTTCTTTATGGCTGATTTGGAAAGTCCCTCCTGTCCCACTGCTACTGAATGCATTTCCTTGTTTTGTCTTTCCAGAAGTTTCTCTCGGGATCATAGGGGACAAAATGGTGACGCACGGCTGGCGGTTCACCCAGGCCTGTGAGAGCTGCTTATCAAATTCTGAGGTGGGGGTTGCAGGCTGGCTACTAAGGAAGCCTTAGTTATCGTTCCGTTGCTGAGAGCAGACACCCATGACCAAGGCAACTTAGGAAAGAAGTATTTAGCCGAGGGTTCCTTTGCAGTTTCAGAGGGTGAATCTATGACCATCGCGGCGGGCAGCGGGGCATGCTGGTTGGCAGGCAGTCACAGCGTCATGGTGCTGGTGCTGGGGCAGTAGCTGAGAGCTCATATCAGATGTGTAAGTTGCAGGTAGAAAGAGACAGGCAGACAGACAGACAGACAGACTGGGCTTGGCAGTTAGTTAATCCCACCATACCTGGCCCTAAAGTTTTATCATTACCTATCTAAATTCCGAATCAGTGCAAGGTAGAAAAGAAACTTTTGTGGATTTTTTTTTATTTAAAGATAGTCTTTTAATGCAGCCAAGGATAGCCAGGAACTCATTGTAACTTTGGTCGGTTTGAACTCATGGCAATCCTCCTGCCTCAGCCTCCCGAGTGTGGAGATTACAGGTGTTGAGTCACCACATCCAGTTTAGGAAAGGGGTTATTGATGAACTTGGAGAAACAACCGAGACACTGACCCCCCCCCCCGACCCCGAGTCCCAGCCCACAGAGCCATGTGTCCTGGCTCCAAGCTCCGGCCACCATCACAGAAATGGAAGTTGCCTGGCACGGTGGTGGAGAGGTGGCCAGGTGCCAGCGTTGGGCTCTGCTACTAAGAACATATGACTCCATATGCCCACGGGCTGGGCTGGCTCTGGGCCACCCTCCCCAGATGGCCATGTATAATTCACGCGTCTGTGACGCCGTGTCTGCCTTGCTGCTCAGCCTTCAGCTCGCAGACTGACAATTTAGGCCTCTGAACTCACGGCGCCTGGGAGGCCACTGAGAATCCTGGAGAACCAGGGACCCCAGTATAGGAGTCTAGGTCAAACCAGCTCCTTAGGCAGCTTCAGGAAGGTCTGCGTTTAGGTCTACACTCTAAGATCTTGCTGGGCATCTGGTGGACCTGATCAGCCTTGTGACTGAGCCAGGCCACTTTCATTTACACCAGGGGTCGTCATTCTCAGGGTAAGAGTTGTCTGGCCGGTGGTGGCGCACACCCTTAATCCCAGCACTCGGAAGGCAGAGGTAGGCGGGTCTCTGTGAGTTAGATGCCAGCCTGGTCTAGAAAGAAAGTTCTAGGACAGCCAGGCCTAAAAGAAGAGCTGGAGTTGGGGAACAGCTCAGCTGGCAAAGCGCTCGCCACAGAGGCATTGAGACCTGAGTCCATCCTCAACATCTACATCTAAAGGAGGGGCATGGTCTGGAGAGAGACCTCAGTGGTGAAGGGGGCTTGCTGTTCTTGCAGAGGACCTGAGTTCAAGTCCCAGCAACATGCACACACACACATGTGCACACATGCACACAAACACACACACATGCACCCACACATGTGCACACACACATATGGTTCTTCTCTCCCATGTGCATCTGTGCACACACAGAAAGAGGAGATTTTTCAGTCTGCCCTTCTGGAGTTTTCTTCGGCTCCTGTGTTCTAGGTGAGGAATTACTGGCATGACCACTGCGGGGATGCTGAATTCACTCCCAGGCTGGGGGCCTTTGCTTGGATGGGATAGTGTGGGGTGAGATCTGGTGGCCCAGGGGCTACATAGACCCGAGCACCAGTGACTTGGCAACCCCAGGAACCAGGTCTGCCTCAGCAACTTAGTTCCTTTCTGTAGCAAAATGAGATAGAAGGGTTGAGGATGGAGCTCAGGGGATGAGCACTTACCCACTGTGCAGGGCTGAGGATGGAGCTCAGGGGTTGAGGGAGCTGAGGATGGATCTCAGGGTGGAGCACTTGCCCAGTGTGCAGGGCTGAGGATGGAGCTCAGAGGTGGAGCACTTGCCCACTGTGCAGGGCTGAGGATGGAGCTCAGGGGTTGAGGGAGCTGAGGATGGAGCTCAGGGGTAGAGCACTTGCCCACTGTGCAGGGCTGAGGATGGAGCTCAGGGGTTGAGGGAGCTGAGGATGGAGCTCAGGGGTGGAGCACTTGCCCACTGTGCAGGCAGATCTCAAGTTCTGGTCTCAGTAAAGTGAGAAGACAGAAAGCTGGTAGGCACTGGAAGGATGGCTGAGCAGTAATGCTCATTGGTCTTCCAGAGGACCTGGGTTTGATTCCCAGCACCCAAATGGCAGCTCACAATTGTGAGCTCTGGGGGATCTGATGCCCTCTTCTGGCCACTGTGGTCCCTGCATGCACATGGTGCATAGACACACGTATAGACAAACACTCATGCACATTAAAAAAGCCATGGAGTAAATAATTACAGTAAGCAAGGGCACTGCCAGACCTGTGTTTGAGGCCTTCTCCCTCTTTCTCATCTTCCTGTCCTTGCTCTGTCTGCTTTGGACCCGGGTTCTTTCCTTCTGTTTCCGTGGCATGCTCGTGAATTTACTGAGTCCCGTCCCGCTGCCTATGAGTTCCTTTACCTGGGCCAGGGCCACACGGTGTGGCCACTATTACAGTTTTTAACTGCCTCATCCTTTGACCAGGTGGTGGAACACTGGAAACAAATGCTGGGGACTTTTTAGAAGAAGGAATGGACAAAAAGTCTCAGATCAGCAGTTCTCAAACTGTGGGTCATGGTGTTTCTGAGGACCCAACAACCCTTTCACAGGGGTCACCTAAGGCTTTCATTACATTATGATCCATAACAGCAGCAAAAGTACAGTTATGAAGCAGCTACAAAAATAATTTTATAGTTGGGGGTCACCACAGCGTGAGGAACTGTATTAAAGGGTTGCAGCACTAGGAGGGTTGAGGACCACTGCCTTGGATGAAGAAGCCCAGCTACTTCAGGAGGTGGCAGAATCAGCTGACATAAGCTGGCCAATCAGACAGGAGCTGATGTGGAGACCGGACCACAAACAACGGAGAGAAAGTTCTTTGAGTTTCCAAAGGATCTTGTGTAGCTCAGGCTGGCCTCCTTTGAGTTTCCAAAGGATCTCTGCAGCTCAGGGTGGCCTCCAATTTGCTACCTGGCCAAGGATGGCCTTGAACTACAGAGCCTCAGGCAGTTTATTCTCTGAAGGTTAAAGGTCATGTGAGTAAAGTCCTCCTGAGTTCAAGTCATATACAATTGCAAGGACAAGTCACACGTGGCAAAAACATGTTTTCCATAGAGGAGCAAAAAGGACAGTGTAAACAATGGAGAAATGGCAGCAGGTAACGGTGAGTATCTGAAGTGGGCCCACCCTTCTCCGCGACACCCGGGAGGAGCATGGAGTTCTGTGTTCTGTAGACACTGGGCTGACGGGATTCTTGTTTTCTTGGCGTGTTCTCACAAGCACCCAGAATTTTTATCACATGACCCCATTCCTGGACCGCATTCTGACACAGTGCCAACCCAAACCATAAAGACATGAGTTCAGACCCCTGGAGCCCACATGAAAGCCGGACGCAGCAGTGAGGGTCTAAGCTCGGTGTTTCTGCAGTGAGCTGGGAGGCAGACACAGGACTCCCACAAGGCTTGTGGACCAGCCGCCCTGGTGGACACAGGAATGAACAAGAGAGGTAAAAGTGGAGGACCCACACCCTTTCTTGTGCTCCTACCATCACACACACGCTGTGGCTACTGTACACTCACAGACACACAACACACACACACACACACCTGCACACACTCAAAACATGGTAGGTGGCTTTTGAGGAACACTGCCACAGGTTGAGCCCTGGGCCCCATATGCATGTGTACACACACATGCACACACATCTACGAAGGAGACAGCAGACACCAGAGCATCACACGTATTAGGCCATGACTGTGATAGACTGTCCCCTCTGACTCTGACCTTCTAGGTAGCTCTACCCCCGCTCAGCCCAAACCTTCTGCCTCCAGCTCAGGCTGAAAACATGATCTTATTTAAGGACAGTGGGAGCCTTTGTTGCTTTTCCTTCCTGGGCGGGCCACGTGATTGCTATGGTGGCTGTGCTGGCCTCTGAGCCCTGGTCCCCCCACCCCTCCAGTTTCAGAGGCACCCATGGGGCACAAAGGGAAGAATGCAATCAGAAGCAGCAGCTCAGCTAGGTGGCTGCCACAGGCCTCAGTCATGTGGAACCCGCCAAATTGAAAAGATCTTGGGTTAATCAAATCTCTTTCTCCTCCGCTTTTATCAAACTCAAGAGGGGCCGACCTACTAATTAGAAACGCTTTTTCATGTAAAACACAGGCACTTCAGAGATAAGGAGGGGAGACCCGGACTCTGATGTTATGGAGTGAGGCCAGCAACACTCCCTGCTGCTAGACAGGATGGGGAAAGCATCTCTTACAGGAGTCCAGGAGAAGGTCTGCACAAGGCTGGCAGTCACAGAGCAAGCCTTCATCCTGGAATGTCCTACACAGTCACTGTGGCTGGTTTCTATTTTTGTGGTTTTATATGTGTCTGGGTGTTTTGCCTATGTTACATCTGTGCACTGTACGTGTGCAGTACCTGAGGGGGCCAGAAGGGGGCGGAAGATTCCCCTGACACTGGAGTTGCAGATAGTTTGTGAGCCGCCCTATGGGTGCTGGGAATCAAGCCTAGATATTCTAGAAGAACAAGTGCATTGAGCCAACTCTTCAGCCCCTAGTTTATATTTTCACCGTATGTGTGTGTCTTAGGTTTACTATTGCTGGAATGAAACACCATGATGGGAAAGTAGGCTGGGGAGGAAAGGGTTTATTTAGCTTACTTTTCCACACTGTTGTCCATCACTGAGGGAAGTCAGGACAGGAACTCAAGCAGGGCAGGAACCTGAAGGCAGGAGCTGGTGCAGAGGCCATGGAGGATGCTACTTACTGGCTTGTTTCCCATGGTTTACTCAGTCTGCTTTCTTACAGTACCCAGGACCACCAGCCCGAGGCACAATGGTCAGGGCCCTCCCCCATCAATCACTAAGAAAATGCCTTCCAGCTGGATCTTATGGATGCATTTTTCTCAACTGAGGCTCCCTCCTCTCAGATAGCTCCAGCTTGTGTCAAGTCGTCACACAGTGTGCGTGCCCTGTGGGTGCCCCACCCTATGGAACAATGCTCTCTGCTTTATTCCCCTGAGACAGAATTTCTCCTTGATCCCAGAGCTAGGCTGGTGGCTAGCCAGCCCCCGTCATCCTCATGCCTTCGCCTTCCACAGCACTGGGGTGACAGGTGTCTCTGCCTTGGTTTGTCACTTGGCATTTGAACCCAGGTCTTCACGCAGGCAAAGCAAGTACTCCTAGCTGATAAGCCTTCTGTCCAGCCCCCACCGTGGCCATTTAAATGTAAATGAGTGAAATGAAAATACACCTTTTTTTTTTTTTTGGTCTATCCTTAGCCACATTCACGAGCCTCAGTCGTAGGTCTGTGGCTGGGGGCTTTCGATCAGAGATCCGCCTGTCTCTGCCTCCCGAATGCTGAGATTAAAGGTGTGTGCCACCACCGCCCGGCGGTAATTTGTTAATTGATGTAGGAGGACCCAGCCTCTATGGGCAGTGCCACACCCCGGGCAGCTGGGCCTGTGTTACAATGGAAGATAACTGAACAAGCCAGTGAGTAGCGTTCCTCCACGGCCTCTGCTTCAGTTCCTGCCTCCAGGTTTCCACTTTGACCTGCAGTGATGGTCTGTCTGCTCCTTGGATGTGAAAACTGAAATAAACCCATTCCTCACCAAGTTGCTTTTAGTCTGTGTTTCGTCCCAGGAACAGAGAGGCAAGGTGGGACAGGAATTGGCAGCGGAGAACAGGATTGTTCCGGGGGAGGACTGTGGGTCTTCGGGACTGGAAAAGCCATCGTGTGTGTTCCTGTGTTTCTGGGCTGTTCTGTAGGAGCTGAGAGGATGAGAACATTGAGAGCAGTGCAGAAGATGGAGGCCTGGCTCGTGACGTTTCAGAGGGAAGTGAAGACTCTCTCAGGGCTGCATATGTGGTGAGAATCTTTGGAATTAAAACCTGGGCTTTCCTGGGGCTTTAAATCAGCTGTGGTTCACAAGAGCGCAGCATCACTGAGGTGAAATCTGGGAGGTATTTGCTTGGCAACAGCACACAGAAGCTGTGGTCCAGCAGGGGCTGAGGCTGAACGTCAGGCTGGCAGTTGAACTTGGTAAATAGTGTGTGAGAACCGTCTGTGTGGTGCCAGTTCTGAGGCGTGAACCGACGAAGGAGAGCATGAGGCTTGGCGCCATGTGGCAGAGCCTGGAGAACCATTGGTGAAGGTGCAGCCTCAGTTGCAATGGAACTGCCAGGACCATGGGACGACCACCAAGGACCGGGGCAGGTTTGGCACAGAGCAGGCCTGAGCTCACTGCACCTGCCTGGTGGCCATGGTCAGGTCCGGGAGCTCTCAGCTCCAGCAACCTAGATCTTCAAGCTTAGGCAACACAAGTCACTTGGTCCTGTGTGGAGAATTTGGAGAAAGTGAAGCTGAGATTGACCAGAGAGTGGGATGAGGTCCTGGGAGCACTCTGCAGGAATGTTTGAGCTCGGACTGGTGGTAGCCTGAAGCTGCTCTGCCCACCATGTATCCTGCCTTTGGGCTCAGAAGCATGGAGACTGCTCTCTGAGGCTGAGGGTGCAGGCATGCAAAGACTTCCTGCCGAGGATGTTTAATGTCATTTTGTCAGGAGGGGCTGGGGGCAATCACAGAGGTGCTCTCAGGTCAACCAGCTTCCTGCCGCATACAAACTGACGAATAAAAGCCTGGCGGTGGTGGCGCACGTCTTTAATCCCAGCACTCAGGAGGCAGAGGCAGGCAGATCTCTGTGAGTTCGAGGCCAGCCTCATCTACAAGAGCAAGTTCCAGGATAGACAACAAAGCTACAGAGAGAAACCCTGTCTCGAAAAACAAAAACAAACAAACAAAAACAACTTTTGAATAACGATGTTTGTATCAAAAACTATGGAACCTTACAGCAGGTTAAGTTCTGGGACAAGCGAGAGTTCCTCACCAGGAGGAAACGGCACTATGGAATGAACCATGCCTTTAGGAAGGTTCTCTCCCTCCTCCCCTCCCCGCTCCCACTCCTTGCCCTTCTAATAGGTTTCGGGCTGACTCTGGAGACCAGATCCTGGGTAGATCTTTACCTAGCTGTGTACTCAGAGGCAAGGAAGTAGCTGAACCTACTCGGGCCTCAGTTTCCCCACTTGTGAAATGAGGGTAATAGATGGTAAGAAGCAGAAATCATGCGTGATCTAGCAATTTTATTTCCAATTATAAAGTGATCCTGGTTGAGATAGGGATGGGGTGGATATTTGCTGACCAGTGTTGACTTCAGTGTTGTTGTCCGAAGCACCTAAACAAAAGTGTGGTGCCATAGCATATGACGGAATAATATCCGGCCCGCAAAAGGAAGGATGAGCACAGGCTCGCACAGACAAACTTGGAGATGTGCTGAGCGGAAGAGGTCAGCCACAAAGGTCATGTGTTGTATGAGCCACTGACAGACGTACAGAAGAGACAAAACATACTGACAGAAAGTTGAACAGGGGTTGCCAGGGCCTGGGAAGCAGGGGGCACAGTGGGGAGACTACTGTTCATAATTTCAAAGCGGAGTGACGGTCACGTTTGGGAGATAGATCAAGGTGACAGTTGTCCATCGTGGAAAATGGTGACCGTGGTGTCGTGAATATTTACTACAAACATTCTGTTGCCTTTGAGGAGTGGAGGGCTTCCTCAGACACCTCATGCCCACTTTAAATTCCACAGTGCATTTGCTGACCGTGTCAGAGCTAACAGTCAAATGACACTGGGCATGCCAATCTGCCCCCAGGGCGGGCACCAACCCCGCTGCAGGGTAGACAGGACTGCGTAGGCCTCTCCACTCAGTGCAGTGTTTACTGAGGATTTAGTGTGGGCCGGGTGCTGGGCTGCAGCAGACACTGTGGGGAGCAAGTGGTATCTCTGTTCTGGGGGGAGCTGCGTGGTCCTCACCGCCTGGAGGACGTGACTCAGATATCACTGGCCTTGACCCGAGTGAGCACAGTCACGAGGGTCCCTTAGGAAGTCCCCGACTCTAAAACTTAAATGTACAGGGAATTAGCCAGGGATGGAGCCAGGATCCAGGTGGGGTAAATGTCATATCCCCAGCGCCATGCAGACTACCAGGGACCTGATGTGCAACGCACAAGTGACACAGCCTACGGGACCTGTGGGGGAGGAGGTAAGGTACACCGAGCTTTTTCTTCATGTCCTAGAGGTTGTTAGAGTGTTGGAGATACACGCAGGACCAGCTTTCCTGGTGTCTGCCTGTGAACCGAGCCAGCTCTCAGCCGTGATAAAGTGTTCCAGGCTGAGGGAACAGCAAGCCAGAAGGCTCAGAGTCAAAGTAAGCCTGGCTTTTCCTAGGAATTCCCATCCTTGAGGGGAGCAGGGGGCCTGCAAGGCAGAAGGACCGGAAGTGGCAGCCTCCTGGGCTTTGGTAGTCAGCTGAAGAGTTTGAACTTGACCTTGAAGGCAAGAGGAAGTCACAGAAAAATAGGGTTAGTACAAACCTTTTTAAAGCCATTTTTTTAAGATTTATTTATTTATTATGTATACAACATTCTTTCCATGTATGTTTGTATGCTAGAAGAGGGCATCAGATCTCATTATAGATGGTTGTGAGCCACCATGTGGTTGCTGGGGATTGAACTCAGGACCTTTGGAGGAGCAGGCAATGCTCTTAACCACTGAGCCATCTCTCCAGCCCCCTTTAAAGCCATTTTTAAAGGATCTTTTCTGGTTAACAAAATGAGATATTATTAGTCTCAGCAACTAGGGAGAAAAAGAAAACAAAACAACCCAAACAAACCCTGCAGGCGCAATCTTTCACTTGCCAGTGTGCGCAGACAGCGGGCTTGTGTTTTAACTCATGTGCTGACGCCATTAAAGCCTGTTTGGGGACCTCAGCTGTGTTGTACTGCAGACTTGGTGTGTTTACTCCACACTGCACCCAATTCCCCCAATCTCTGCAAATTTGCCCTTAACAGGAAAATACTGGGTTCCCAGCATCTCTCTACCTCACCAGAATATGCCCCTGGGGGTAGTGCAGGCTCACTGTGCAACTCTGGTCCTGAGCCACACTCCCTCCTTCCTGCCTGCTGCAGGCCAGATGCCCATTCCTGTGCACCGGGTCCAGCCCGGACCCCGCCCCCTTCCTGACCCCTGCCACTCTGCCACCAGGGTCGTTTCCTGTTCTCCAAGCTCCAATACCTGGGACATAAACACAATCTATAGAACATTCTAGAATGTGAGCTTCGCAGACAAAGTCTTCCCCCAACAGAAACCCGGGTGCTTCCAGAAACAGTGAATACGGATCTTACTCTAGACTTTCGGAGCTTCGTGAGAAATGAAGAATCACAAAGGATACTTCTCAGAGCAGATTTACGTCCTGTGCACCCCTCGCCCCAGCCCCTACCCATACAAAAACCATATTTTACCAAAATATATCTCCCACCAGCAGTCCCGAAACTCCTCACTAGCCGATGATATTTATTAGGACATGAGTCCCATTAATTCCAGGCATCATCTTAATATCGTATTTATGATGGGCCTGCGCCCCTCCTCCAGCCCAGTCCGTGATTGCGGTCGGTGCACACTTCAGGGCTGCTGGGCGGGTTGCGAGAAGTCAAGTCGTCAATCCTGGCTGCAGGAGATGGGCTCTGCCCGGGCCTCCCAGATGGCGATCCCGACTTCTTTGTACTCATTCTGAGCTGAGCCTGAGCCGTGGACTCTGCCTTGAGAGTTACTGACCTGGGTGTGGGTGGAAAGCCCAGCTGGAGGACTTGGGTGGGGAGGGGAGATGGGGGCTGAGTAAGGAGGTGTGGCTCTGCAACACGGTGGCCTGCAGGGAACAGAGTCCTTGGAACCAAGGGGTTGCAAAAAATGGGAGGTCTGATGTGTGTCCTTAAATGATACCACACAAAACACACATCATAATACCATACCACATACACACACTGCACATACACTGCATATATACACACACCACACACACATACCACACCACCCAACATACACAGACCCCCCCACAAAACATACATCACCTACACACACACAAACCACACATATCACACATACCACACACACATACATACACCACACATACACATATACCACACCACATACACACAGCATACACACACACTACACACATACACACACCACAGACCACATACACGCATACACAAACACAATTACACACCACACACGCATACTCACACCACACCACACACACATACCACACACACCACACACATACATACATATATCACACCACATACACACAGCACACACATACATCACACCACACACATACGCATACATACACCACTGTGCAATGCCCAGTAAAAGTCACAATACAGTCAAAACTTTAATCTCAGCACTTAAGAGGCAAAGGCAGGCACAACTCTGTGAGTTCAAGGCCAGTCTGGTGTACAGAGTGAGTTCCAGGACAGCCAGAGATACAAAGAGAAACCCTGTCTCCAAAAACCAAAACCAAAACAAAACAAAAAACTTGAGCAGAGGATGCCCTGGGGACCTACCTTTCCAGTATCCCCAGGACTGGGAGCCACACCTTCTACCCTCACTACAGACCTTGGGCGATGACATCTATCCATCCCTCCTGCCTCTCCACACAGTGATTGGTTCTCCATACCCAGGCCCAGCCAATCAGGGCTTGCCGTATTTCTGGCTGCTGTAACCGGTTCTGAGATGACCTAAGCTTGGCTAGTAAGGGTAGCCCACCTCCAGAGCCCCTTGAATGAGCGAAGAAATCAGGACTCAAAGCCGGGCTGACAGATGGGATAAAAGCTTGAGTTTCTGGCAGCCATCTTGTCACCACGAGGGAGAAGCTACTTTATGAGAACTTGATTTCTGACAGGGAAGAAGACAGCCATCACCTAACAATGACCCACGAGTTGTACGTTCCATGGTCAAAGTCTACTCCCAGTAGCCTGAGAGTATCTGAGTTCTGTGACTGCTTCCATTTCACAGGTGGGAAGATGGAGGCACAGGGACCACCCAGGCAGGGTGGCGAATCTCCCCAGCTCCTAAGACTCAGGCACCGTTCATCAGCATTAACTGAGCACCTACTGTGGACCGGGTTGCATGGAGATATGGACAGCATCCCTGGTCTGTGGCATAGCCAGTATTGGGTTGCCATGGTGACTTGTCACTGGCTCGGTGGGGAGGAGCAGAAAAAGGTCATGGTAGGGCCTGCTGGCGTGTGGTGTGGTGACCTGACCCCTTGGCTGAAGGATGCGGCTCTGTGGACAAGTATAGGAAGGGAGGCTCCCGATACTTCTAATGCCCCCAGTTTTGCTGGGTCAGGCCTATCCTGTGATTTGGTGTAATATTAATCTCATCTTCAGGGGACAGGTAAACTGTCATATGGGGTGCTGCATGGCACTGGGGTAGCATGACTAGGGCACCACCTCCAGGCCTTCATGAGTGTTGGTTGGAGAGTGGGTGGGCCAGCTGTGGGGGAGCCAGCGGGGCGTCGTGTGCCTGTGTCTTGCAGAGAAACAGGGAGCCGGGCTGGTCCTCGCAGACCCTCACAAATGTCAGGGGTATTTTTAGCCCGCGAGCTGATGCGTCCGGTGGCGGATGGCAGAAGTGAGAGTGTCTGGGCAGACAAAATGCGCAGCCGCAGGAATCTCTATTTCAGGCCGCGGGGTCCGGCTCCGCTGGAGAGAGCAGGCAGACCGCCCGGCAGCTGGAACCAGAAACCAGGCCACACTTGGGGTAACCGAGGCCTAGAACCTCCTCTGGTCCACTCCGGGAAGGGTGAGAAGGCCCTGCCCCTGCGGCAAGTGCCATCTGAGTGGGTGTCCTGGTGTGGGGGTGGCCAGTGAGGTGGTTGCTCTTGATTCCTTGATCCAGAGCCATTGTTAGCCTAAGGACTGTGGGTACAGGAGAAGCCCTCTGGGTCAGGGAAGGGTCCCTAGGAGGGTGACACTATAGCAAGCCAGGTCATGAAGCCAGGTCTGGAGAACAAAAGCCTGGAGAAGGAAGTTCAGTAATAAATAGATAGATAAATAAATAAATACAATGTGTCCCTTCTCTGCAGGACACACTGTCAGGATCCGCTGTGGACACCGAAAACTGCCAACGGTCCTGACTGTGTTTATGAATCAGCCATGGAAGGAGCTGCTGGGCCACCATCCACCTACAACCCAGAGATGCCAAAGGTGCACTATGTGGGCCTGACACTTGGGGGGCTGAGGCCCAGAGAACCCTTGATCCCAGGAGTTCCAGGCTAGCCTGGACAGCAGAGTGAGAACCTATCTCAAAGATAAATTAGTGAAAGAAAGGGCAATTTCAAAGGTGGAAGAGGGATAGATGGAGGAAGGAAGGAGGGAGGGAGGGAGGGAGGGAGGGAGGAAGGAAGGAAGGAAGGAAGGAAGGAAGGAAGGAAGGAAGGAAGGAAGGAAGGAAAGAAGGGAGGGAGGAAGGAGGCAACTTTAGCACATGGCTGACCTACATCTGTTCTTACTTCAGTCTCAAGGCAGGCACAAACTTTCAGTCCCATTTTACTGCTGAGGGGACAGGCTCAGAGAGATTGGCCTACTCGCCCGAGGGCGCACAGAGGCAGCCGCAGCCCTTGGGTCTACCTTCAGGCATTTTGTTAACAGTACTGGAGACCACCCATGCAGACTATGCACAAGATGCCCCAGAGCCCTGGAGAACCCTGGAGAGCCCTGGAGAGCCCAGGCCTGCCCCTTTCCAGCTACAGCTCAGCTCGGACTCCTTTCACAATGTTTGCTCTGTTTGGTGGGACGACATCTCACGCCATCCTATGTCTCCAAGACAGCCCAGGGTGCTGGCCTTCCTAGCAGACAGCCATGTGTGCCAGCCATCCACACAATTATCACTCATTTTTGTGCTATGCTTTAAATGGACTCATGTTTTTTTAAACTGTAAATAGACGTATAGGACAAGGCAGCTTTACAGTACTATAAACGAAACGCCAGTTTTTCTTTGCAGAAATAGAACACAAACTAAAAATAAATATATAAATATTAAAGTTTTTTTTTTAATTCCCATGTTCATCTCTGCACAATCCCTTGTGTTGCAGTCCCCTCCCACCACCACCACACTGGTTTCTTGTTCCTTCTGAAGGCAGAGTAACAATGGGGATTACAATGACACACATTATTAAAGAAGTAAGGGGTAGGCTACGAATGCCAGAAACACGACAAAGCGACCCCAGGAATCTACGGCATGGATGGACGGCCTCTGTGGTGTACTCCACTGGGCACCTAACCAACTCTTGTCTTCACGAACATACAGCAGACCCAAAGTAGGGGTCCCCTCCAAGTGGGTGCTCAAAAAAAATACCTTCATGCTTGGGGGAGATGTCTCTGTGGCTTTGCCCAAGCTAGACTCTCAGCCAAGCTTAAAAAGCCAGCCGTGGAGAGGTGGACGCAGGTGACAGTCACCCTCTTACTTCCTTTCCCAGCCCTTGAAGAGCCTCTGCCTGCGCTCCTCCCCTGGAAGTCTGGGCTCATATTGGCCATATTGAAGGCTCTGAGGAGGCCTGCAGCTGTCCAGCTGTGTTGAAGTTGGCCATTGCCGGAAACAGGGTGGTAGCTGAGGGCAGGAGTGTGGCCACATAAATTCCAACTGAAACCTGAGTGTCAGTCTCAGCTGCCACCTGATAGCTGTGTGACCTGGAACAGTCAGCGTTCACAGTCTGCCTGGTGTCACCGAGAGGCACTGTAAGCAGCGAGGCCAGGGTCACATGGGAAGTGCCAGGTTTGGGATTTGAACCCAGGAGCTGTTCGAACCATAGATCCCTAGCTGGGACCCTGTGTCCAGCTCATCCTGAACTTCTGGTTCCAATCCCTGGGTGTCCCTCATCCCAGACTTCCTTCCATCTTGCCTGGCATAGCCCACTGATAACAAAGGAACAGGTTTTCTTGTCTGAGGTGGTCCCTGTCATTGCTCAGACAGGTGGAGAAGTTGCCTCCAGTCTTACTCAAGCTTCCTGCTACCACCACCAAAGGAATGTGACTGCTACTGACACCTGCCCCTCACATAGATTTCTAGAATGTTCTTTAGGCTCACCACCTGCCTGCCTTCAGATAGACTGTGCCACCCCTTAGCATTGTGTGAGACACACACTCACCAAGAAGAACAGAGGCTGGTAACACTGACGATAGTTTATTCTGGCCTGACCAGTTCTCTACACATTCGGACACGTTTGGCTAAAACAGCCTGTGTGTAGGACCCGGGTTTCCATCCCAGCCGATGTAAATTACCTCTGACCCATATATTTTCCTGGAAATCAATGCATTTTAACACGAGATAATATTTATGAAATTGAATTTTTTATTGAAGCTAATGCAATTCTATTCTATCTTATGCATTTTTATTAAACTAATGCATTTTAAATTAATCCATTGTATATTAACTACAACAGACATGGGTACTTACAGGCAAATGATATACGCCCGCCAAGATCAATACGGCGGCCAGAAGTTGCCACATGAGTGAGGGCGCTGAGAGCTCGGGCCATGAGGCCATGCAAGATGGGGACTTTCTCAAAATCATTACCGCGTACAAACCTGAAGATTCTGAATTAATTCCCTGATTCAGAATGGGAGGTGAATCACTTTTGACCAAGTAGACAACTGATTTTAATTGAATTTTATTATTTCTGTGTGTGTGTGAATTTGTGCCACAGTCCTTGGTGTGGGTGTCTCTGTTGCTGGTCTGCTTCTCCTATCTCCACCCTCCATCTCCTGAGAAGCACTGGCTTTCTGTGGGTGCCGTGGATTTGAACTCAGGTCCTCACACTTGTGCAGCAAGTGTCTTACCCCCAAGCCATCTCCCCATTTTAGTTTTTTTATTTGTAAAAGTAATTTGTAAATGCTAATTTGATTAGAGCGTTTCTCCTTTCACTCCTCCCAGCGCACCCAGATTCTTCTACCCCCTTGTCTTCAAACTGAAGCCTTTTTAAAAAACGGTTTTGTTTTGTTTTAGAGACCAGGTTTCACTGTGTAGCCCTGGCTGTCCTGGAACTCACTCTGTAGACCAGGGTGGCCTAGAACTCACAGAGATCCACCTGCCTCTGCCTCCCAAGTGCTGGGATTAAAGGTGTGCGCCACCACCGCCTGGCATAAATGAATTTTTATTGTATGCATGTAAGTATATGTATACACACATATTTTTTAGATATAACTTCTTTAGTCTATGTAAACTACCTGTATGTGTGTTTTGGGGAATGACCTTTTGGCACTGGACAGCCAGTTGGTGTGCTCTTTCCTGGGACAGTCCACCTCTTCAGCTTTCCTCAGCTGTCTGTAGTTCTCTATGGAGGCCTGGTGGGCTTTCACCCGTCCATCTTGGCACACTTGCTGGTGTTGTCCTTGTTCAGCTCAGGTTTAGGCAGCCATGTTGGTTGTTATGCCCAGATCACGGAGTCCCCAAAACCAACTAGGAGACCGAGTCCTGTTTGTAAAAACAAAGAGCCTTTATTCTTACATGAGTTTGCAAACTCAGACTGTCTGTGTGTCCAACGTATTGAAGCGATCAGAGAGCCCCTAGCTCAGTTGGGCTTGGGTTTTTATAGTAGCATAGGTAGGGGTGAGGGATTTCTAAGGCTCAGGACCCTGATTACTGACATTTGTCTAGGGGTGTCCTGGTGAAAAGCAGTGGGTGGGTTCTGGCAGGTGATCCCATCTACAACGGTTGGGATGTTAGAAGTTTCCTTTGGATGGTCTGCTCCTGGATGGTGCCTGCTATGGCAGCTGTGCGGTCTGGGCACCATGTTTGTAGCTTGTGGCATTCCTAGGAGACACAGTCTCACAGCGAAGTCCCGATCCTCTGGATCTTACGCTCTTGCTACCTTCTCTTCCACAGTGTCCCCTGAGCTATGTAGGGGACTGCTTTATAGATGTATCCATGCAGCGGGAGCTTTATAGATGTACAGGACTGCTTTATAGATGTATCCATTCAGACAGAGCTCCATAATGCTGCACTTTGATTGGCCGTAGTTTTCTGGGATGGTCTCCATCTGTTGGAAAGAGAAGTTTCCTTGATGAAGGGTAAAGAGTACACTTCTCTGTGGGTATATGTGCAAATATCTAGAGATTGTTGTTTGGGAGTATGCTGGTTCAGTAAATTAGTAGGTATAGATTCTCCTCTTAACTGTGGCTTCAGTAGTTAACTAGGTGTCTAGTACGAGGCATGGTTTCCCTCTTGTTAAGGGTCTTCCGTCTACTTAGAGAGCTGTTGGTTACTGCCTAGACACTCATGCCACTACTGGACCCTATGGTTATCACACCACACTGGTCTTTTTTGTGGTTCCTAGGCGTCATAACTGGGTAGGACTGATGGTTGCTGCCCTCCTTTGTAAGCTTACATGGTGCCTTCTGGAACCATGAAAGTTAGTCCTCGGGGAGGGGGCATTCAGGTCAGTTCCAGCTCGGGGGCTCTGGGTCCTGTTTTGAAAGTGCTTGGTGTCTTCGGCAGTAGGGACTGACTTACCTTATGCCTCTGCTAGGGCAACCAAGGGCAACAGCAATAGGCTGCATGCCTTGGGAGTTTTAGGACATCCCTGACCAGCAACTCAAAAGGGGACTCCTTACGTCAGATTTTGGATTTTTTCTTAGATGGTCTTTGCATCTTGGAGGAATACTGTCAGTTTAGATTTTATAAAATTGATTGAAACCATATGCTTTCCCATGGAGGTATGTTCATTATAGTGGCGTTTGTTTTTGGAAATTTTACCTCCCTTTCCCTTTTCCCCCAACAGAACTCTTTAAGCTCCTGCTTCCCTCCCTTTACCCTTCTCCCACGGTCCACTGTGTTTCCCTCCCCTTCCCTAGGAGCCCCCTCCTTCCAGCTCCGTCTTTTTAACTCACTCTGGTAGCTCAGGATGGGCTCAAACTTCAGATCCTCCTGCCTTAGCCTCCCCAGTGCTGGGATGACGGGTACGAGCCATCCCACACTGAGATGAGACTCAAGTACCTGACTGCTTTGTGTAAGACACCAAAATTGCCGGGTGGTGGTGCGGTGATGGCACATGCCTTTGATCCCAGAAGAGGCAGGCCGATCTCTGAGTTCAAGGCCAGGGTGATTTTCAGGACAGTCAGGACTACACAGAGAGACCCTGTTTCAAAAACAACAAACAAACAAAACACTACACCACGCAAGTTTTCAAATGATTTATTTTGGGAAAAGAGAGAGAGAGATACACAGAGAGAGATATATATATACAGAGAGAGAGAGAGAGAGAGAGAGAGAGAGAGAGAGAGAGAGAGAGAGAGAGAGAGAGAGAGAGAGAGAGAAAGAGAGAAAGAAAGAAAGAAAGAAAGAGAGAAAGAGAGAAAGGGATATGTTAATTCAGCCTGGCTCTCGGCAGGAACAAAACCAATGGGCTCCAACTGGCTTCCAGAGAAGAGTTTCTAAGGGTGTGGCTTAGTGGGTAGAGTACCCACTTAGCATGTGGGAAGCCCTGGGGTCCACCCCCAGCACTGCATAAAGCAGTGGAGGCATGCAATCCAGCCATGAGGGGAAGGCAGGCAGGCAGAGTTCAATACAGAGACCCTGCCCCTCAAGGGATGATATAGCAGAGGTGAAGATCCTGGGGCTCCTGACTGAGTCGTTCCCATTAGGCATAGCTGTTGCCTGAGGTGGGTAGCAGCGGGCAGGGAGAGGCTGCTGGCTGTTGGGTTGTCTGTAGAGAGTCCTCCAGGAGGGTACCTGGGAACAGGTAGGTACTCTTCACTCACACCCCAGATCCCCTGACTGGGCTCTTCCTGTATAAATCCAGCAGAAGACAGAGAACAGGTAGCCCGGGCCAGGAAGGGCTCACTGAAGGATGGAGAAAGCAACCTTGGCGCCCACTGAAGCCACCAGGCACCTGCCGGGAGCTCAGGACTAGGTGAGTTCATTCTCACGCCTGGAGAGGAAGCTACTGTCCCCTTTCCTGGGATGGGGAAACTGAGTCTTATGGAGATAAAATGGTACATCTAGGGTTTGGACAGAGGTCCGTTCAACTCTTCTGAGAAAGGTGTCTTCTCTTAAAAAGATCTTTCTCTTTAGAAAAGGAAGGTCTATATAGCTTTCTTTAGCCCCACCATGCCTTTGTTGCATAGGACTCTGGTATAAAAAGTTGTTACCTGGGGTTATGGCAGCCATCTTTTTTTGTTTTTTTGCTTTTTTCGAGACAGGGTTTCTCTGTAGCTTTGGAGCCTGTCCTGGAACTAGCTCTTGTAGACCAGGCTGGCCTCGAACTCACAGAGATCCGCCTGCCTCTGCCTCCTGAGTACTGGGATTAAAGGCATGCGCCACCATCACCCGGCCAAATGGCAGTCATTTCTTGATCATGACATAAGATGACACCAGGAGGCTGAGTGGCACAGAACGTGAACCACAAAGGGGTTTGGATTCTTGCTGACTGTTTTGTGTCTCTCCCAGCCAAGCTCCAGATTCCTCCGTAGAAACTCATGCTCATTGAGAGTGAACACACATCTTTCCTGTTGGCATTGGTAGAATCTACCCTACGTTACATTAATAGCTAGATGTTTTCCTGATGTACTGTCGCACGCAGAGGTGCAAGGCTGCTGTCCTGGCGTTTCCTGTGAGGCTCTCCAAAGGGAGACTAAGCTAAAGGTGTGCACGAATCGCAGCTCCATTTTCCAGCCGTGTGACCTCAGATAGGCCACTCCACCTCTGGGAAAAAGGCACAGGACGAGCTGGCTCGTGGCTGGAAGACTACAGGTTCCGCAGGGTCCTCCTTGACCCCTGAGCCCTTTAGCTGTCTGTCTTTTCGCTCCTGCTGTGCCTGGAAGTACGATGGGAAAGATGCTCACCCAGTTCTGTAGTTTCCACGTCGTTCGTCTCCAGGGACAGATGGAGGGAGGAAGCCTGTGCGTGGAGGTCACCGGGGAAGTTGGAGTCATTTTTTCTCCGATGAAAATGATCTCAAAGTTACAGAAAAGCTAGAAGGGAGGCATTGTTCATGGATTAATGCTTGTGTCAAGCCCCTGAGTTTGTCCTGGACCTCAAATGCTTGCTGTGTTCAACAGACCCCGACAGGACACAGTACAGGAAAATACCAGGACAGGGATAGGTGGCGGCAGGAGTCAGGTGTCCCCAGTACCGGAGGCTACACAACCGAAGTCATCCTGTCCCTTGTCAGGCACTGGTGGGGTCTGTAAATGCTGCCGTGGTGTGACTTTTCCAGAGGACACAGGAACAAGTGTCTCCTCTCTAAGACTGAGCACCCACCTTCCTTCCTTCTTTCCTTCCTTCCTTCCTTCCTTCCTTCCTTCCTTCCTTCCTTCCTTCCTTCCTTCCTTCCTCCCTCCCTCCCTCCCTCCCTCCCTCCCCCTTTCTTTCTTTCTTTCTTTCTTTCTTTCTTTCTTTCTTTCTTTCTTTCTTTCTTTTTTCTTAAAAAACACATTTTCTCATTTTACATACAGTCCCTGTTCCCACTCCTTCTCTCCTTCCATTCCCTCCACTCTCTCCCCGCTACCATCCACTCCTCAGAGAGGGGAAGGCACATTGCTTTGAGGCAGGACCAAGGCCCTCCCCACTATATCTAGGCTGAGCGAGGTATCCCTCCAAAGAGAATGGGTTTTTAAAAGCCAGTACAAGCAGCAGGGATAAATCCTGGTCTCACTGCCAGTGACCCCACAGTCTTCCCAGACATACAACTGCCACCCGCATTCAGAGGCCTAGTTTGGTCCTGTGCTGGTTCCCTCACACTCAGGCCAGAGGGTGTCAGATCCCCTGGGACTGGAGTTACAGACAGTTGTGAGCCACCACGTGGGTGCTTGGGATCCAACCCAGCTCCTCAGAGAGAGCAGCTACAGCTCTAACCATTGGGAAATCTCTCTGCTCCATGCCGCTTGCGCCAAGGGCAGGAGAAATCACCAGAAATGGACCCATGACGTGATGCTGGCCAGTGAGGTTCGCGGGAAAAATGGTCTGGACAGGACTTCCAGGAGAAGTCTCCTGAGGGAGAGCACCCACTCTTGGTACCAATGTTTTGTGTCAGCCATCTTTCTGTCTCAGTGGGAAAATCACCTGAGGTCATCACCTTAAAGGGGGAGAGGTGGATTCTTGGCCTTCGGTCGGCTGTTTCCGGTCTGCAGTGAGGAAGATCAGAACGTGGAGAGCATGAGGAGAAAGAGCTGCTCCCCTGGTAGCCACCATGCAGAGAGACCTCAACCATGTGACACAGCCCCACACTAAGGCCTGGCAAGCTGTGCATCCATCAGCAGATTAAACCAATTCAAGGGGGAAGTTGGAGCCCTCAGGATCTTGTCCTTCTCAGAGGCCTCTGAAATCAGCCTGCTGGGGACACAAGCCTAAGGGACATCGCACCGGTCCTCTCCTGAGACCTACGATTCTGATAGTGCTGTCTGTCCCCCAGGGCCCCTGTGATCACCTTGCTTTGCTGTGAGTATGTCAGAGCTTAGAGATGGGACCCTGGCACCTGGTGCTGTGTGCTCAGTTCCCATCAGTCCCTTGGGATCTGCCTACCGGAGGGACAGCTCTGTCCTCATGACTGAAACAGTGCTAAAACACAGGCCTGTGACTCCAGTACTCTGGAGGTGGAGGCAAGGTCATCTTCAAGGTTATTCTACACTACGCGATGAGTTCAAGGCCATCCTGGGTACTTGAGGGCCTGTTTAAAATGAAAAGACGGATGTGGGGGGATGGCTCACAGGGTAAAAGTGCTTGCCCCTGGACCAATTCCTGGGGCAAGGACTTGGGATGACCCAGTTGACGAGGCCTGAGTGGGGAGGTGGTCTATATCACTCCAAGGAGGAAGCTGGCGATGATGTGTCCCAGAGAAAGCGTGAGTTACCCACAGCCCCTGAGCTCACAGGTGGGGCCTGGCCCGCCACACGCAGGGCCCGCTCTCCCACAGAGCCAGTGAGGGACAACACACCCAGCGTCTCCATCCCGGGTTTGCATAAAAACCCACGTCCATGAAGTAGCAACTGCAATGTTTTGCAGTCACATAGCAAAGATATTTAAAAATATCACCCATATGTGTTTTAAATACAGGCAAATAGCTGGCGCGACAGCCGGCTTCACACCCGCGTGCCATTCTGAGCGCGCTTCTTCTCGCTCCAACTCTCAGAATCGCACGTTGAAGGCCAGACAAGCCCAGAATGCTGCGAGCTGTGGCATCCAGAATCTCTCCCACTCACAGCGCAGCTTCTCCCTGGGAGGGGGATCCAATATGACCCGGGAAGGAAGCTAAGTGTTCTGGGCTAAGACCTCCCTCCACCCCAAGCCGTGATTGGTTAGACATTCCTGTAATCTAAGGCAAGAAGATCAGGAGTTCAAGGCCACCTTTAACCACATAGTGAGCTTGGGGCCTCATGGGCTACATGAGTCCCTGTCTCAGAAAAAAAACCCCACAAACCCAAATCTTCAATCCATCCTTCACAAAGTCACACTTTAGCCGAACATTGTGATGTTATAGAGTATGTGGGGCTTTAAGACCAACTTTAGGGTCGGGGAGATGGTTCAGCAGGAAAGGTGCTTGCCACCAAGTCTAATCACCAGAGTTGGATCCACATGGTGGTGGGAAAGAACTGACTCCTGCAAGTTGTCCTCTGGCTTGTGTGTACACACACACACACACACACACACACACACACGCACACACACACACGCACGCACGCACACACACACACACACACACACACACACACACACGGCTGGGGAGACACCAGAGTTGGTGCTCTGCCCCACCCTTCATCAGACATATCACATCATTGCTTCTCACTGTTCGGGGCTCGGCAGAGACTGGCTTCAGCCAGCGGGTGAGCGGTGTGGCAGGAGACAGGGTAGTGACCAGATATCCGCTTATCCTTAGCTGACCCCAAGGGACAGGGGTACTGAGGAAGGACGGGCCACAGACAAGGAGCAGGATGGGACACTGGTGTTGAGCCACCCTGGCCAAGCTGTTCCCTCTGTGTACCCAGCCTCTCTCAAGTCACCAAGGCAGCCCCCATCCATGGCCTCCCTGCCTTTGCTGCAGACCCAGATACCTCTTGCCTTCCTTTCTCATCTTTCCCTTCTGTCTTTGCTCTTCTCCCGCTCTTCTCTCCTTTCACAGGGCTTTCACAGATGCTGTCATGGTTAGCTCCCGCTGTGAACTTGACAGGCAGAGGGAGATAAACTGAAGAACTGCCGCCATCAGGCTGGCCTATGGCCATTTCTGTGGGCATTTATGGCTTACTGACTGATGGAGAGGGGTCCAGCTCACTGTGGGTGGTGCCACCCCTACACTGGTGGGCCTGGGCCTTATGAGAAGGCTATTGGGTGTGAGCCTGGAGTGAGCCAGCGAGCAGCCTTCTGGTGGTTTCTGCCTCAAGTGCCAGCCCTGACTTCCCTCGAAGATGGGCTGAAACGGTCTCATTTCTCCACAGGGTACTCATGGTATTCCAGATTACACTGTGCACATATTTTGGGGGACAGACCCCAAGATGCCTTTCTCTGTACCAGTTTTACCTGCAGTGCAGTAGGAGGCTCCAGTTTCTTCATACCCTTGTTGATGCTTAGTGCTTGGCATTTGGCCAGAGTGGTGAGCGTCAAGTCATTTCTTTATTATTTACTTCCATATGTGTGTGTGTGTGTGGGGGGTCACTTGCATGTATGCCATGGTGCCTGTGGAGGTGAGATTTCTGGAGTTGAGTTCAGGTTCTGTGTCTTGATGGTAAGCGCCTTTCTCGCTAAGCCACCTCGTTCTGTTTTGACCCCCCCCCCCATGCCTGCCGAGACTGAGCAGCACTGTTCTGATTTATTGGTCAGTAGAATGTCCTCTTGTGTGAATTACGCACCCAAGGGGGTTCCATGGAACTTAGCAGGTGATCTTGTTACAGGGCCTCTCTGGGGACATTGCAGTGAGTCTCTTGTGTTAAGTAAGCACCAGTTTGCTGAGCAGCTAGAAAGAATTCCAGATGGTAACAGCAGACAGAACACAGCTGCAGGAAGCTTGGGGGAGGCCATGGGATTCTCCTGTGTGTCTCACTGATGTCCTATGGAGTGACAGGTCCCAGAGAGCCTCCCTTTCCGGGAGCCCTCCCCCTACTTCCCAGTTATGGATCCACTTCCCCTAAGATTTCACCCAGCTGTTTATAGAAGTGAGCAGTGAGGCCTCTGAGGTGCTCAGTCCTGGGAAGCCCACCCATAGCCACACAGTATGGTGCCTCCGCATAGCCGCTGAGCCCCTAGAACACAGGTGGAGTCATTAGGAACGCAGCCTGCAGCACCCGAGAATGTCACCCAGGTGGGTCCTGTTAGGGTGAGAGAGGAAGCCAACGCTACTGTCTTGTGTCTTTGGTTAGAGTAGATCACGTGTTCAGACCCACGCTGGAGTGGGGCTGGCGGTGAGTGGCTATTGCAGAAGTAGGTGCATGGGCTTGGGGCTCACCCGTAGTGGGGTGGTCAAAGCAGAGGAGGAGTCAGGGGTGATTAAAGGCAGTGACGTTGCCTTCCCCTGCAGGCTGCATTGTCTGTTCTGTTCTCTGAAGGAAGACGGTGATGGCCAAAGAGGCTGAGTGTCTGCAGAGACCGCACAGCTGGCAACCATGGATTCAGGATTCAGCGGCATGCTGGCCCCCCTCCCTGAGGCGCTCTCAACCCGACAGCCATAGGGTGGGGGCGCTGTATGGCTTGTCCTCCTCAGGGACCGGAAGGAAGAGCATGCCTGTGAGGCACCCTACTCCATGTCTAAACGCAGGCTTCAGATTCTCAGGAGGCTTCTGGACCTCCAGACCCCCTCTGTGGTGCCCAAGACAGTTCAGTGGGAAACAGGGACCTGGAGAAAGCCATCCAGCTCTGGACTGTCCTGTCTGGATTCACCATTCCTGTTCAAAGTCCCTGGGTCAGTGACATCATCCGTGTGCCTCAGTGTTCCCATCTGGGAGGTGGGTTCAGTCTTCGTGGGGTTGTGAAGCTAGTGAGCTAGTTGGTACTTAGAGCGATATCTGAGATCATAATTAATTCCAATGATTGGCTTGGGCTCCTGAGGGTTCCTGAGCTCCCTGCACTGAAGCCTGCTCCACCGGCTGAGAACAGCCACCCACTTGTGGTGGACTCTGCACGCATTTCTCTTAACACTGCACAAAGAGGTTCTCACGGTGCAAAGAGGGAAATGGAGACTCCAGAAAGTGGGGTAACTGTCCAAGTTCACACCTAAGAAGTGGCTGAGCCAGAACTTGAACTGGATTTCAGAGTTGGGTTTCTCTGGTTTTAGCCCTTTTTTCTTGGTCACTGGAAGCCATCCTGGACCAGGCTGGAGAGATACTGGGACAGGGAAGTGGGCGTGGCTTCCATGTGGTTCTGATTGTCTCTTCCAACTGCCCCCTTAGGAATCTGGACCCTGACTATGGGAAGAGGCCACAGGCTCAGAGATGTGAGGTCACTACCCGGCTCACACAGCCAGGAAGGTGTGCGACTGAGATCCACCTTGTCCTTGAACTTGGGTCTGAGGCCAGCTCTGGCTCAAGGTCACCCTAAGCTGCAGTCACTTTGCAGCCTGTGTCATGATGTCACACGCTTTTTCCAAGTGCATGTTTGGACTTAACCCAGGTTTAGAGCAGAGGCCATGTAGGAGAAGTCAGTTAAGTTATACCTCCCCGTCTGAGATCTTTCGGTACTGCTGCCCAGGGAAGGGAATAGGAGAGAGGGGAACCCTTCAACACGTAGGGGTTCCCCCAAATACCCTTCCAGTTGTTACATGCCAGCTGTGGGAATGCCCAGCATACTCTGTGAGGTCAAGGGGGCACTGGGTTGGAGCACAGTTGGAATATACAAACAGTGTCCACCAGATGGGGCTTGTGGCAAAGCCAGGTACTGGGAAGTTCCTGGAAAGCCCCCCGCCCCCCCCCCCGCCGCCTTCCCCAACCCCTCCACTTCCAGGACACGCTTTGTGTGCTCACAAGGCTGTGGAACTCAGATGTGCAGATGGGTGCGTCTCTGAGAAGCTGATTTTAACTTTCAAGAGTCATGCAATGCATTGCGGACCTGTACCCGTTGTCCGTGTGTGCAGAGGGGCATACATACGGCGTCTGTGAGTACAGGTAGCCCAAGTATGTGCTATGTGCATGTATGTGCAGAGATGAGCCAAGAGCGTGTGGACATGTGGCAGAGGTCAGACCTGAACCTGGGTCTTGAGTTCACCTGAGTCTCTTCCTAGGAAGTGTGGAGGCCTAGGGGATAGAACAGCCGGCCTCTTGGGGTGCTGTCTACATAAAACATTCTACAGTACCCCAAGTCAGGTGGCAATGGGGGGTGGTGCTCCTTCAAAATTAAGCTCTTTGGAGGTCTTTGGAGTGGGAAGGAGGAGAGCTTCTAGAATCTTCTTTCAGAGCTTGCTGAGTTCAGCAAGGGAAGCCACAGACAATGGCTACAGAAAGGATTTGTTTTCCAGCTGGGAAAGGGATTCAGCACCCCAGGGAAGTAATCAAAGGCACCTAGAGAAAGGAGATGGGGTGCCACCAAAAGCTGAGAACTTGACCCCAGCTTCGGTCAGAACAGGATTCTACCCCAGCTCTGTTGCTCCAAGGCTGGGTGACTTGAGCAAGTTACTTACCCTCTCTGAGCCATTTCCTGGGCTAGGAAGGGAAGAGAGGACAGTGCTGACCTTCCAGCACTGCTAGGTAGAACTGTGATGTGACAGGCTGGGCTAGCCTCCGGTAAGGAATGCAAGAATGTGGGCCATAAGCTAGCTGGCTCTGCGGTTTCTTTTCTGTCCTATGGGGAGGCGGCATCACTTTGAGGTGTTGGGTACCATCTGCAGAGAAAGTAGAAGTTCCCAGGAGGCTGACAGAGAAGTGACTCAGGAACTGACTGCCTGATTCACAGACAAGTGTGCCCCTCCCCTCTTCCGTTCCATTGGCTGCCATTGCCCGAAAGCCATACTTATCCCGGCTGTGAGTGTGCCTCCCACCCAACTTCCAAACCATGCTCCTCCTCTCCTGATGAGCTCTTCCACCTCATTGGGCCTCAGTTTGTTAACCTGCAAAATGGGCATAGCCACCTCTAATGTAAGGATCAAGGCAAATCCTGCTGCCACCACCGTGCACAGCAGGCACCGTGAGCCTGTAATAGTGACAACGGGAAGGGACAGAGACTAAGGTGAGAGTCACTGTCATTTTACCAAAGCAACCACAGAATTCTCCCTTTTTCGTTTGACTCATGGCTGGTGCCTCGGTCAAAGGCGAGGACCCCTGCCCCCACACACATGTTGCAGGAAAAAGGAGGAGAGCCAGGGGAGGGGGGAGGAGCTGGGAAGACAAAGCGAGAGAAGGCATGTGTGGTTGGAGGCAGAGAAGGGCTGGGAATGGTGGTGCCTGCTTATCATCCAGCACTCAGGAGGCTGAGGCAGGAAGATGGCAAATTGGAAGGCAATCTGGATACAGAGTAAGATTCTCCCCCATTCCCCACGAGACTGGAGTAGCCATGTGTTCCTCATCTCAGGGTGTTTTTTTTTTTTTGGTGGGGGATGGTAGAGGTGCTGAAGATTTGGGTTTCAGAGGACATGGCAGGTCCATGGCCACCCTGCAGGCTGACAGAGGGTCAGAGGTCTTGCAGGCCAGAAGCTGAAATCTTTGAGGCAGAGGCCACATGGGTTGATATGGAATGTCCTTCTGTATAGTGGTTTGCTTTTCGGATAAGATGAATAAAGCTGTTTGGGCTCCTGGCTTAGCAGAGTAAAGTCAGGCGGGAAATCAGAAGAGAGAGAGAGAGAGAGAGAGAGAGAGAGAGAGAGAGAGAGAGAGAGAGAGAGAGAGCAGAGTCAGAGAGACACCATGTAGCCGAAGGAGACAAACACAAAACCCTTACCAGTAAGCCACAGCCTCATGCTGTTACACAGATTAATAGAAATGGGTTAATTTAAGATGTAAGAGTTGGTTAATAAGAAGCCTGAGCTAATAGTTAATATAGTTTCTGTGTAATATTTGGATATGGGCAGCCAGGAAACGAACGAATGGTCTCCATTTACAATGGGTATCCTGCATTCCTCCCCTCTCATCTCTCTCTCTTTTTTTAATAGACTTACCATTTCTATTTAAATGTATGTGTGGGTATGCACATGTGAGTGCAGTGCCCATGGAGTCCAGAAGAGGGCATCAAAGCTCTAGAATTGAAATTATAGGTAGTTGTAAGCTGTCCAGTATGGGTGCTGGGAACAAAACCCTGGCCCTCTGTATGAGTGATAAACACTTAGTCCTGTTTCTGATTACAAAGCCATCTGTGGGTAGAATCCCAGATTCTTATGCCCCAATACCTACCACAACATTGGAAACCAAAGAGACTGAGGATGAAGCTCTGGGGAAGATTGCTTGCCGAGGATAAGCTAGGTTGAGTTTTTTTTTTTTTTTCCTTTCAAATCCACAGTGTGAAGCTCTAATCTCAGCAACATGGAAGTGGAGGCAGAGGACCAGAAGTTCAAGGCTATCCTCAGCTACATAGTGAGTTTGAGGGTAGCCTGGGCTATGTGAGATCCCATCTCCAATGAATTCGTGAAGAGATAAAATCAAACCATGGTATGCTAACGCACCTCCTTGAAGCTAATCCTTGTGTGTGGTGTGAGGTAGGGGTCTAATTGAGTTGGGGTTTTCCCTCCTGTGCGGCTAGCCTGCTGGCCCAGAATCCTCTGATTGTGTGTCTTTTCCTTTCTGGTTTCTGGGACCAACTTTTCCCACCTATTGTGTATCTGCTCCATGTGAGTGAATCTGTCCTGGCTTCTCATTCTGTCCTGCTCCTCTTCTCTGTCATCTTGAAGAGGTGACAGTCAGGATCTGATGGGAAAGATCTCTCACCCCAGTAGTCTTCAAATGAGCCCCAGCTGCTCTTGACCCTGTGACGTCATGATAATTTCAAGTGTGAGGTTTCAGGAGAGGCCTAGCTGCAGTTTCAATGGGAACGGCCTGAATTTACGGGCACAGGTGAGGAGGGAAAGAAAGACCTTTACCCTGGACAGTGCCAGGCTGTGACTACAGTGGCTCCCTGCTCAGCTCTCTTCTAGATGGGCCTGCAGGCTCTGATGCGCCATGGCATGGGTGCCAGGCAGGGTCCCTAGGGAAATCATACTCTCCCACTCCAACCAAATGAAGATTTCTCATGAAAAGACTAAGTTATACTTATAAAAAGGTAATTATGGAAGCCAGTGAGATGGCTCAGCTGGTAAAGGCTCTGAGTTCAATCCCTAGGACCCACATGGTGGAAAGAAAGAACTTACTCCTGCAAGTTGTCTTTATATATATATATATATATATATATATATATAATATATTATATGCATAATTAACTTTTATTTTCGTTGGTGTTTGGCCTGCATGTATGTTTGTGTGAGGGTGTCATAAGTCCTGGAACTAGAGTTACAGACAGTTGTGAGCTGCCATGTGGGTGATGAGAATTGAACCTGTGTCTTCTGGAAGAGCAACCAGTGCTCTTGACTGCTGAGCCACCTCTCTGGCCCTGTGAGTTGTCTTCTGATCTCCAGATGTCTTCTGTGTCATGTGCCCACCCCTCCCCAAATAAATAGATTGGTAGCAAGTTTTTTTAAAAAAATATTTTCAATTAATTAAGGCTGGGTGTGTGGCTCAGTAGTAAATTACTTGGTCTAGCATATGGGAGGCCTGGACAAATTGACCAGCTCCATGTCCCAACGACAGATCTTGATTAAAAAATTCTGGGGGGTGGTGTCTGAGGTTGACTTCTCACCTCCCCATGCTCATCTAGGCAATACACTTGCGTGTGCACATGCCTATACATTCAGTCCTCCACATGTTCATCTAGGCAGTACGCTTGCGTGTGCATGTCCCCATACATTCAATTACACAAATTTAAGATGGTGTGGAATTTAAGGGGCTCTAAATTTGTTTGTTTGTTTGTGGCTGGTTGATGTCTTTTCCTTGGTGTACCTCTGGGAAGCACAGTGTAACACAAGCTGGGAATGTCCACAATCCTGCTCCAAATTTGCAGGCATCTATCTGATCGATGATATTTCACAGACATCCGGACACAGCCTCAGCCCACAAATAAATCACCCTTGCCTTCTTCCAGGATGGAACAATATTCCCTTGTCCACTCAACCAGGGTGTTTTGTAGGGTGTGTGTCTTGAGGCGGGGAACCAGTTACCACTTACCATGACCTGGCTGTGTGTTACCTGTGGTCAAAAGAGTTCACTGTCTTATGCTATGGCTAAACTCTCCACGTCTAACGGATAAATTATGGTTCCTCATAGATAAGTGCGCATAAGAAAGACACAGTGTATGATCTGAGGTGTCAGGGATCTCCTGTGGGCCTTGGAGAGTGCCCCCTTGCAGCTAAGGAGAGTTGTGGGTAGGGCAATGTTGAGACCTTGTAAAAATGGAAGCCACATAACCCAGACCTGAACGGGAGGACTAGGGAGCAGATATTGGGGCCAGTGAGGACTGGAGAACAGCAGTTCCACAGGAGCTGTTTAAATTTGAGGCCCCCCCCCCCCCCCGGGGAGGAAGACTAGGAACCACTAGCCCCAACTTCCTCTCTTTCCACCCTTTGATCTCCTATCAGGCATACCATTGGTCAATCCAAATGTTAGTCAGACAGCAAGGGCGCCTGGGAGTTGTAGTCCACTGAGGTCAGCAGGTGCAGAGCGAATGGGGGAGGAGAACTAAAAGCAAATACTCAACACACAAACAATGCAATTGTTTATTTAAGTAGTGTTGCCATTGGAGGAGAGCTGGGCCCGGAGACTCTGTCCCACTAGTGGGTGGCTCATGGGGAATTGGCGCTTGACTGAGGCCCTATCCGAACTCTGTGGCCCATACTTCCTCCCCGTCAATCTTAGATCACCGTGGACAAGCTAGGCATCTGCCCTTACTCTGGCCCCTGAACTCATGGTAAACTGAAACTTGCCACTTCAGGACTTTATCACCCCACCTGCAGTCTTGGAGCGCCAATCACACCACGGGCCAGCGGCCTCTGCGCCTTCTCAGTGCTTCACGCACATCCTTGTCCCATCGTGGGAACATTATCGCACTGGCACCCACGAGGAAAAGAAGTCACAAAGGTACACTGGGTTGCCCAGGTCTCTAAGCCTCGGGTGACACAGCTAGACTCAACATCCAGTCTAGCAACTCTGCCTTAAGAGCAACTGACATTTATTTGTGAAGTGTTGGCAACCAGTAGCCACTTTATGGGGCGGCGGCTGCCAGCACTGGGTAGAAGGAATTGCTGCCCTTGGTCCTTGCGGCCAGTCAGGACAGAGGCCGGGCAGTGGACTCGACCATGCGGCAGCCTCCCTGAGCCTCCGTCTGCAGGCATTTGCCAGGCTGTGTCCCCTCTTCCCGACTCTCTCAGGGTGTTCCCACTTACAGATTAATTCCAAGCCTTGCCTCACTCCTTCCCTGGCAGCTGCGATGGGCAATGCCGGGCTCTCAAAGGGCATTTTCCTTTTGTTTCATTTTTGATGCCGAGATCTCGAATATCATTATGTGCCGGGCTGAGGACCTGCCAGCCTCTTCCCAGGGATTCTCGTACAGCTTATGAATTTCTCCAAGGACCCTGGCTGCTGCTGCTTCTTTCCGGATGGGCTGTCCAAGAAGGGCTTCTCTGTTCCTGTTGTAATTTCCTAACGTTCATCTTGGGGGGGGGGGGTGTGGCACTGGGAGTCCAGAATTCATCAGGACCTGCTTAAGTTTCTCTCGTTAAAAACAAACAAAAACCAACCCAAAAACGTGGCAAGCATTTTATCATGATAATATTTAAAATTATATTGTCTTGTCCAAGGTCATTTGTCTGCGGAGAAAGTCTGAATTTCCTGGCTTTCATGGACCACCCATAATATCACTTCCTAGAGCTAACTCTATTTAGGGGTAAAGACCTAACTGCTTAATTCATTATTGCCGAGCCAGAGACCATTACAGATGTGGCTGGAATGGGAACCCCACATCTAATAAGGCACAGGCTGGCGATGTGCTCAGAACGTGGCCGGGAGAGAGACGGCTGGAATTTATTTTGTGAATAAAGCAATAAGCCGCTAAACAAAGCTAATACGTTTCAACGGAGACAGAAAGACACGATCGCTCGGTATTTATGTAGCAGCCTGTTCCTCAGTGGGACTGCAAGTTGCCGCCATTAAAATGGTTGGAATTCTTCAGAGACTCAGCTGTATTAAGTCATTTAAAAATATCACAGACTTAAAACAATCTGAATTATTGGATTTCCGTGCTGCTCCTGGGTAAGCATGTTTGCTGTGGCAATTTCCTGCTTGGTCAAAGGCGCAGCCTGACTGAGTGAGGAAGGAAGAAAACTTGTTGGCAGAATCTTTATGTGGCGCCAAATGGTTGAAACAAAACCAGATCTTGGTTTTGGGTCTGTAGTTCTGACTTTTAATTTTGACCTAATTTTAGATTCCCCAAAACATCTCAAGGAAATGTAAACAACACGTGCGGGAGACAGAACCCTCAAATGGTAGGTAGCGTGCGTATCGTCCAGGTCTCAGGCTCGGCAGAGAGAGACATGGGACGGTCTTGTCTCGTTTGCAAGGTTTGAGTTCGTCGAAGGCATGGCTTCTCCCTTTTCTCTCCTAACCACCTCTGTGTGTTTTCTAGAAACAAAGCTATTTGGTTCCACAGGACACAAGGCAAGAATCCAAATCAGAGTGTTAATGTTAATACAATATGTTATCTGTTGACTTTGGGCCAAATTTGCCATTGAGTCCAGTTGATGGCCTTTGGAGACAAAGAAGACCCCTGGTCACCCCTTGTAATCACTTTGTCAAATCTCTTTGGCCTTCCCCAGCCTGGAATGTGTGCGCAGTGCCCCTCTGTTTGTTTGGACACTGACATTTTTTTTTTTGAAGGAAGCAGTCCATTTATTTTGGAGAATTCCCCCCTCTGTTTGGAATTGTGTGATATTTCTTCACAGTTAAATTTAGACTCTGCACTTTGGGTAGGAATACCACACAGGCAGAAGTCTTTCTCGGTACAACGTACCAGGAGTCTCACCATAGCAGTGTGTCCCATGGCGGCAAAGTCAGACATATGTTAAAATACTCTTTCATTGGAAGCTCTGTTTGTTAAATGTGCTTTGAAAAGGTCTCACAATCTCTAGTTTCTTAAAATTCTCTATTACAGGTTTTTAAAGAACAGACTCAAAGACATGGAAGCTGCAAGCTGCACAGACACCCAAGAAGAAATTGTAGCCATTTTAAAAAATTGCAACGCATTAGTTATGAAATTTGCCTAAATTCATTTTGCAGAATGAGAGCTGTAATTTGAAGGCAGAGTTATCGAGAGAGGAAATAAACCACATGTCACGTGCAATTTAATCTGGCAGGGAAATGGGCCACTCGGAATTGCTAACTCGGCCTAATTCGTTTCTTCTCTGGGAAAGCTCCGCTTTTCGTCTGAGGAGTCTTTTCAACTCCTGAGTTAATGTATTTGCCCAGCCGTCACAGAAAAAAATGTATGAGGACAGTAAGAGAAATACTGTATCCTCCTTTAAATCACACGCAGCTCCAGTGAGGGCTGGGAGCGATCACACCTTCTCCCGAAGCATTTAAGAAACAGTTATTTACATTACATTAAAAACTTTAATTGCTTCGAAGCACGTGCTCGGAGACACAAATATTGGAAAATCATCAAAAATATCCATCATGATTCTCTGTCCTTTACAACTCTTCTAAACTTCATCTTTTTTATAGCCCACTGTATTGATCTATTGTCCCGGACCGAGAGTGATGCCAGAGTCCAAGCAGGGTCATAAAAAGAGAATATAATTTCGGCTGGCTGTCCATAAAAGCTGGTCTTTTGACAGAGAAGCGCGCGCGCGTGTGTGTGTGTGTGTGGGGGGGGGGGCTGTGACTCTTCTTTTGGAAGGGGAAGTAAATGGGGGTGATGTGCGGGGTAGCTGCACAGGGCCAGGAAAGAAGGGTCATGAGGAGGAGTTTTGGGGATTCGTGTCTCCAGGCGTGATGGGATTCTGAGTCCTTTCTGGAGGGTGAGATATAGGGAGAGGTCTGGGGGTTTGTAGACACAGAAAGGGAGAGGAAAATGTGAACGATGACTCCTTGTCACTTCTTTGGTCCAGGGTCTGAACTGTAAAAGGCTAGGATCTCCCCTCCCTGTGCTAAAGATCAATTCTCCAAAGGCAACGAAAGCACAGGAACGCCATGCTGCAGGGCTGGGGGTTCCCTGGTGGGTTGACCACAGTAATGTTTACATGACCTCCACACAGTGGTAAGAGGTCCGGAGCCCCTGTAGCAGGCCTGGGGCCCCTCAACCGATCCAAGAGTCTTTGGGGAAAGGCTTTTGCAAAGGTTTCTCTACGAATACCCTGAAGCAATGATCACTCCACATCAGGGTCTTGCATGGTAAAGTTGTGGGGTGCGCTACCCCTGCTAAATAATAATGACCAAAGCCCTACTGTGAAGACTCAAAGCACAGACACGCAGGGTCCTGGGTCCCCAAGCCGGGACCACGACTCTGTCACGGGTCGAAGGCTCCGGTGTGGGCGAGCACAATGCTAGGCGCCGGGAGACTTTCCCACGGCTCCGGGACGCCCCCTGTCGGCCGCCACCCGCAGCGCACGGAAGCGTGTGTCGCGCGGGGGACCTCGGCCGGCCCGGCGCGCGTGTGCTCCGTGCTCCCCTCGCGCGAAGCCACGCAGAGACCGGCCCCACGCGCTGCAGAGCGCCCACTTTGTTCTTTCCGGTCCCCGTCGCCCGCGGCCCCTCCGCGCTCCCGCCGCCCCCTGCGCATCGATCCGCGCGTGCGGCGCTGTCGATAAGTTTGCGAGAAGCCAAAGTCAAGTGCGTGCGCGTGGAGCCGGGCCGCGCTCCCGGGGTCCAGCCCGGGTGTTGGCGGCAGCCGCCTCCCGGCCGCGCGCCCGCCCCCAAGATGGCGGCCGAGGGGGGACCGCGGGGGGCCCGGGGGCCGAGGCCGGCCAGGGCGGCACGGGCGACCAGGGGGCCGCGCTCAAGACGGCGCCTGGACCTGCAGCGGCTGCAGGTGAGCGGGCCGGCTTGCCTTTGTTCGCCGCCGCCTCGATCGGCCGGCCGCCGGGACGTGGGAGCCTCCGGGGCGGGAGGAGCGCGGGGAGCGGGAGGAGCGCGGGGAGCACGGAGAGCGAGGGCAGCGCGGGGAGCGGGACGCGGCTGCGCAGCCGCCCAGCCACCGCCGCCGCCGCCACTGGCTGCTGCAGCCCGGACGCTCGGTGCTCCTCCCGGGCCCATCCCTGCGGGTTAGTCTCTGCGTCTTGCTTTCCCCATCCCTCAGTTTGCTAACCCCCTCCGTCCGTTTTCCCTCCCTCCGCCTGCTTTCTGCCTCCCTCCTTTCCACCTCTGTCTTGCCACCCCCTCCCGCGTTGCTTTCCTTACCCTCCCCTTGCTTGCTCCCTCATCTTGCTCCCTTCCTCCGCTTGCTCACCCACACCTCCACCTTCCCCTCCATCCCAGTCCCCAGGCCTGGAGCCCCAGGCTCGAGCGCGCGCAACTTTGCGCACCTGCCGCGGGGCGGAGCAGGTGCGCGGGCTGCGGCCCCTGGGAACTTTTGCACCCGCGGCCCAGGCTTTTGGCTCTACCTCGCCGGCTTCCGCACCCTGCTCTCCCTGCCCTGGGTCTCCTGGGTTCCCGTGGACCCCCTCGCTCCCCTCTCCTTCCCTGGGGCGACGCTCTTCGCAGCCCCAGCACTTTTTCCGCTGTTCCTGGTGCGCGGGCTCCCGGTGCCTCGGGGTTGGGATGTTTGCTGCCATCTTTCTGACGCCCAGGGTTGTGGAGGGTGTCTCACAGTACCCCAACTGGAGACACACCTGGGTGCTCAGTATGCCTGCAGAGGCTCCCCATGCCCTGCAGTCGGACAGAGTCGCGGCAGGTGCGGCGATGACTAGGGGCGGGGAAGGCGTACGGATAACCGCGCTCTGAGAGCATTCTGCCTGGCCAGTGACATTCTCAGAAGACGGGGCAGCATGTCTGGAGATTTTATTAAAAATAAATAAATAAAAGCGAGGGGGCACCCACTTTATCATTTTAATCTGCCCGCAGATCTCGTTAAGTTGCCTCTGATAAGTGGCTCCAGCCCCCCTCTTCTCTGTCCCCACTTCTCGCTCCCCTCCTCCCGCAAAGCCATTGAGCCGGAGAGAAAATCGGGGCACTCAGGCATGCAGTTAATAACTGCTAGAACCGTACAATTCCTGGTCCGCGCCCGAGTTGAGGTTACAGTTTGGTGGCCGGCTGAGATGGGCAGGGTTGTTAGCTTTGCTTGCTGATTTAAAAGATGCTAAAGTGGCCTTTGGTGGGGGGTGGGAAGAGAAGGAATGAGAGGGAGAGAGAGTTGGGTAGCCACATTGGGCTTGGCACGAAGGCCAATGGTAATCGTATTCCCTGCTAATGTTTGTAAATGAGACCCGGGCAGGCTGGGGGACAGCGTCTTTATTTATGATTGATGTTCTGTAACATAAGGAATGACAAGAACGCGGCAGACGAGAGGGGAGTGAGCAGCTGGGCTGGCGGAAGCCCTTAGCCGGGTGCTATTGTTATTCTGCTGGAGAGAATTGCCACGGTGAGGTTTACAGCGCCGGTATTTGCCCGGGTCGGCGGGAATGCCAGTTAACACAATTCTCATTAGATAACTCGCTTTCCATGGAGGAGCCTGGGTTGCAGCCTTGATGGGAGAGAAGCTGACTCGGGGCTGAGAGCTGGGTGCGGCTTCCCGCATTGATTTCTGAGCTGGGGGTGTTGATGCTTGCTGCTCCCTGCCCCTACTCTTGGTGGGGAGTCTTTTGTGGAAGGTCACCCCAGTCTTGGTTCCAGCTGACTCCCTAGGGTCTGCAAGCCTTTTGTTAGGTTCTTAGAACACACTGAGATAGAAAAGGATATTTGAGCTGTAAGGGGGTGGTAGACAGGCCTGTCCAGGTGGCAGGGACCGGCAGCACCAAGACCTTCCCCAACAGGGGATGTGCAAGGGTGTGTGTCTGGGCGAACTCATTAAGACAATGGCTGTACATCTGGTACAAACAGACTCCCAGGGAGTGGGGGGGGCTCATCTGAATCGATATAAAGAGGAGGAGATGTCCCCCAGGGAGTTTGCAAAGGCTGCATAGTTGTAGAGCTCAGAGCTATGACTGTGGCAGGTCCAGCATGCAGCTACCCAGGCCCAGGCCAGCACAACTGCCCACTCCTTCCCCAGTCTCAGAATCTCCTGTGCTCCCTTGCGCAGTGGGCAAAGCCCAGGGTCTTTCAGGTATCCATCTCCGAGCCCTTTGCCCAGGGACCCTCTCTGGTGCGTCCCGCTAATGACTCCTCCTCCACGCTCGCCTGCTTCTTCATTTTTCGTCCTCCACAGAGGAGAGGAAACTTCTGCAGCTTATTTTGACATACAGGTAGGAACTGTGGATCTATGCAGGCTCGGAACTGAGGGCTCCCATACCCAGGGCTGGTGGCCTGGGAGGACTGTGAGTCTTGTATTCTGGGTTGTTCAGGCTGTGTGGTTCCTTGCAGCTTGATTCCTAAGTCTTAAAGTCCATGTCCCCAGGCTGGACCACATTGCTGACGCTGTCCCTTTTGGGACAAGAAAGGTGACCTTGTGCCAGCTGGGCTCTCAGCCCTCTGAAATATAATATATATA
>NW_026067985.1:7401314-7487722 GCF_014885135.2 Alexandromys fortis | reverse complement strand
TTTTAAACATGGAAGCTGTCCAGTTAGTCATTATTTGTTCCAGCACATTCTCTGAGCGTGGTAGAGCGAACATGCTGGGGCTGGCTTGGGGGGGTGGAAGTCAGTCAACCCCAGGGGTCGGGGCTCAAGGACCTTGGCACTCCTCAGTCCCCTCCCCCACTCTCCTTCTTTCCCCCTTCTTTGCTTGTAGCAGCCCAGAAATAAGGAGAAATAAAATCCCGTCCTGAGTTAATGCTGGCATATTTCATTTGGTTATAGGATGGTTTTATGGTGAGCATCACTAATGCGGGCTTATTTTATGGCTTTTCTGTGTATTGTCGTTGTAACCGAATTCATGGGTTCATGATTTTCTCTTCTGTTTTTCTTTATTTCTTCTCTCCCTTTAGATGACGTTCTGGGTCCTGGCCCCCAGAACATCTTTCCTCTTCCCCGCAAAGAGAGTTGCTTAAGCTAAGCAGTTAGGGGCACCCAGTTTGAATGAGGGGATGGAGTCCCTCTGCCCAGCTGTGTTTGTGGGAGAGGGGAGTGGTGGGGTTGGTGGCCCCTCCCAGGAGACTTGGGTAGGAAAATGCTGTCCCACTCTGAGGAATCCGCCAAACCCTCAGGATGAGCCAGCAAGAATGGGCCTTTTAGAAACGTATTACAGAAACTTCTAGAATGGCTGGAGGCCAGGTATTGCTTCGTGGAATATTGTTCTGTGCTCAAAGTTCAGAAAAGAGTGTCGATATAATTAAAATATTATAACCCTGTGATGTTCAGAAGCAGGTAGATTTTACACATCAGCTGTGAAGTGCTTAGACATTCATTAGAGCCTGTGACAGCTTGACTCACCTAAATGTGCTATCATTTCACACGTGTCAAATCCTCTTTCTCCCCATGACGGCGGTAAATAAGCCATCAGCCCTGGTGAGTCCTAACTTTGGAAACTCTGACAGTGCAGAGTTGCTGTCTGTCAGAGCGGGGAGGAGGCAGGAAGGGCTCGGTGTGCCATGCCAGGCCAGCATGTGGGGAGACCAAGGAGGGGGTGGGGGTACAGGTGGGATCAGAGGAACTTTCTCTAGAAACACCTCAAGGTTAAGAAGGTTGAGCCCAAGCCACCGTCCTGTATGCGTTCATTAAGTCCAGCCGGCTGGTGAGCCATTCCTTTTCTCAGAAAGGAATTCCGAGACCTTTTCTCAGAAAGAGCTGGAAGCAGATGTTCATGTATTAAGGAGCCCAGCCATCGTTTCCGGGTACCTCCCCCTCCCCCAGGCCTGGTTTCTCACCTGGTCAGAAAGATGGGCTCTCTGTTGGAGTGCTGGGCAGGAGCAGAGCAGCCCCGCCCCCGGTCCAGGTTGTGTGTGTGTTGGGGAATCTTGGGATTTCCTTTAGGAGATGGAGACGGTGTGAGGAGCTGGCTGAGCACTTTGGTGTCTAGGTGGCCTGCACGGACCTGGCTGCATGGGGGTGGGGGTCGTGTCAGCATATACACAAATAGAATAATTGGCTTCCCCCACCCCCGCCTTTCTTTTTCTTTTAACTTGCCCATTAAAAGAGGATTCTATCTTCAAACTTGACATTCTGCGAGGTAACCTTTCTTCCGGCAGATGGTGTCTTAAACGTGAACACCTTGGCTGGTCTAAGTTTGGGTCTGGTTGATGGCAGTCAGGGGCTGTCTAGAAACTGTGGGTTTGTATGCCATTTTCTGTAAGGGGAGCAACGGCTAGCTTGTTCCTGGTCACCTGGCAGTGAGACAGGGCTAGGTACAGGTGAGACTCAGGCGGGCCTTGAAGCGGTGACTTGGTACAGGTGAGGCTCACGTGGGCCATGAAGCGGTGACTTGGTATGGGTGAGGCTCACCTTTCCTACCTGTGCTTTTTCTTTTCTCTTTTTCTTTGAGGCGGGGCTGACTAGCGCAGGCTTGCCACAAACTCTGGATCCTCCTGCCTCAGCTTTCCAAGTGCTAGGACCCAGGCAATCTTGTACTGGCCTGCTTTTGATCC
Source organism: Alexandromys fortis (assembly GCF_014885135.2). Classification (NCBI taxonomy): domain Eukaryota; kingdom Metazoa; phylum Chordata; class Mammalia; order Rodentia; family Cricetidae; genus Alexandromys; species Alexandromys fortis. The sequence goes on along the minus strand of NW_026067985.1, from coordinate 7,485,740 downwards.
TGGCCTGGGGACCTGTCTCTAGAGTGGGGGAGATGACCCAGCACCCCAGCTCTCCCAGAAGACTGAGCCATTGTGTAGACTGAGGTAGAGAGAGGCAGGACCACCCAATGTCACATTCTGTGACTTAGCCCAGCTTCAGCCCTGCTGTGACTGGTGTTGGTGGTGATGTCGGGGGCTGCTGGTCCTTTAAGTAATTTTATTCTGAGACAAGAAATTCTTAGGGTGGAGTTCACTGTATGCTGAGTCTCCCTGACTCCCTGGCAAAGATAGGTTGAACTGCTTCATATTTTCTCCCATGCATGCGTTAAGCCTCTAATCCCTTTGTTCTGATGAATACCATGCGACCTGACCCCACCCCTCCACCCCTCCATCTCTGTCCCCTACTCACTCTGCTCTTCCGTCGCACAGAACCACCCCTACCCCATGGCCTTTGCACATGCATTTCCCTTGTCTGGAACCTTGTCCTTGCCCCCAGTCTCTGATCGTCACCGCTCTCCCCACAAACAGTAAGTCTGACCTCTCCCATTTTACTTTATTTCTGCGTGTAGGTGTGTGTGCAGGTGCGTGTGTGTGTGTGCAGGTGCGTGTGTGTGTGCAGGTGCGTGTGAGTATATGTGCAGGTTCATGTGTGTGCAGGTGCGTGTGGGTGTGTGTGCAGGTGCGTGTGTGTGTGTGCAGGTGCATGTGTGTGTGTGCAGGTGCGTGTGGGTATATGTGCAGGTTCATGTGTGTGCAGGTGCGTGTGGGTGTGTGTGCAGGTGCGTGGGTGTGTGTGCAGGTGTGTGTGTGTGCAGGTGCATGTGCAGATGCATGTGGGTGGGTGTGCAGGTGTGTGTGTGCAGGTGTGTGTGTGCAGGTATGTGTGGGTATGTGTGCAGGTGTGTATGCAGGTGCATGTGTGTATGTGCAGGTGCGTGTGTGTGTGTGTGCAGGTGCGTGTGGGTGGGTGTGCAGGTGCATGTGGGTTCGCATGGAGGCTGGTGGTTGACATCAGGTGTCTCCCTCAGGCACTGGCCACCCTATTTTTGGGGTCAGGATGTGATGGTTAGTTCTGACGGTCGACGGACATGGCCTCGAGTCTCCTGGAAGAGTGTAGTGAGGGGTTGTCTAGATTGGGTTAGCCTGTGGTGTGTCTGTATGTCTGTGGGGGATCATCTAAACGGATTTGGGAGACCCCAGCCTGGAAGCGTGCAGCACCGTTCCCTGCCTTGGCCCTGGGTTGTGTAAGAGCATAGGTAGCTAGCAACGATCGTACATGTGTTTGTGCTCTCTGATCTGGCTGTGAATGTGCTAGTGCTTCCAGCCTTTCCATCATTTTACTCCCTGAGCCATCTCCCCAGCCTGACTTGTTTGTTGTTGTTTTTGTTGGTTTTTTTTTTTTTTTTTTTGGTTTTTCGAGACAAGGTTTCTCTGTGGCTTTGGAGCCTGTCCTGGAACTAGCTCTGTAGACCAGGCTGGCCTCGAACTCACAGAGACCCACCTGCCTCTGCCTCCCGAGTGCTGGGATTAAAGATGTGCGCCACCACCGCCTTTGTGTGTGTGTTTTAATGCAAAGGTGTATCCAGGCTTTCTAGGGACCGTGCATTTTCTCAAGGGTTGACCTCAGAACTTTCTGGGGATGTGGTGGCTCTGTGCAGCCTAGGAAGTAGTTGTCTGCCATCAGATGTGGTAACTGTCTTCCACAAAGTCTCAGAAACAATCACATACTTGGAGGTTCCTGGTTCGCCATCCAACTCTGCCTCCATATTGTGCCTGGAGCTTTGGCCAATGAAAGTGAATGGGTGTGACTGGCTGTAGCCAATAAGAACAAAGAGGTGTGGCTAGCCTTATAAGTGGTCCTAGGTCAATAAAACTTTATTCACAAAAGTAGGTAATGATAGCCATGGAGTGGCCTGGGGTCTGTGGTTACCCCCACATCTCCTGGTTGTGAAATATCTGTCATATAGGCGAGCCATTCCTGGATTTTCCCTTTTCAAGAAAGAATGCGTTTCCTCTGCTTTAAGATGGAAGCCTGGCTGTCCAGGATTTTGATGGATGCCCTGCCTCCTGGCTTCCTGTCTCCCTGTCACCTGCCAGCTGTGTGACCTTGAGCAGTGACTAGCCTATCTGTGCCTTTCTCTTTCAGTGGGACTGTTAGTATTCCCTACTACGTGGAGTACGGCGGTGTTCAGCAGAGCGTGGGGCGTGCGGCCATGCTTTGTAAGTGCTTGTTCTTTCTTAGGTGTTTTTAGAGGGTGTGGGGCAGCAGCCAGAACCTGCTGGCTTGGCAGGCTGTCTCGAGGCTTTTGGGGTGTTGCAGTATGCTTTCCTAGTATCATGCAGACACTTGCATAGGCGACAGAGGTTGCAGCATGGAACCCTGCGTGGCCCACAGATGTGTCTGTCTGTCTGTCTGTCTGTCTGTGTGGATGAACTGGGATGTGCATGCTTTCTCGTGAAAGCTGTTGCTGTTTAGAACATGGGAGATTTGAACTCAGAAATACAGCTGCTTTGGTTCCCTTGTAGATGAGGGGCTTTAGTGCCGGGAAGGGTGTTCCCAACTGAGGGAACAGCTGGCGCAAAAGCGCAAAGGATTGGGGGTCCACGGGGGTCAGGACAACTGGAGGGCTATCAAGGTTACCTTGTCCAGGTTATGGCTGTTTAAAAGGTGCCTTGAGTCAGAAAAAACTCTTCTAGGGTCCCCAAGGCTCCTGACAGTCCCGTGGAGAGAGATGGGTGTGGTACAGAGACAAGTAGCTAGTCGCCTCCAAAAGTGGTCCGAGGCTGCCTGCTGAACACCCTTCCCCACCCCCGCTCTGTCTCTTCCATCCTCTAGGCAAACCAAACTGCAGTTCCCGGATATACGTTTGTCATTACAAAGAAAGGCAGAAGAAAATCAATCCCCGGGCATTCTGCTCTGAGTTGGTTGTCTGCCCAGGGCGCCTGGAGCCCAGCAGTGCTTAAGACTGTGTGAGCCGCTGTCACTCAAACTGGACAGGACCAATGGGTCCCTGGGAGCCGCTCTGCTGGATTGGCTCGAACAGTTGGCCGCTTAGGTGTGGGTGCTGTGGCTGGAGAAACCAGAGAGATGATCACCTCCCTGGGCAGGGACCCCTGAAAGGGTCGCCACTCAGCAGCTTGTCATTTGATACCTGTTGTCCCCCAGGAGCAACTCTGGACCTGTGTCGGTAGGCTGTGTTGAAGGCTCAAATCTTCTGTCTGCTGTTTACCAGCTGTGTGGCTTGGGCTGAGTTGCTTAACCTCTCTGAGTCATGGCTTCTCATATATAAAGTGCGGATAGCGGCGGTAGTTAACTCAATGCTGGGAACCCAGCACACAGAAATGCTAGAGAGAGCTGGAATTTGTAAGTGCTGTTGTTTTACTCTGTAGATGTGTGTTTACCACTCGTGGGGACACTAATAACGATGATTAGTAATTATATAAATAATAGTGTAACAACATAATTAAGATAACGTGTAAACTATGTGGTTAGAGGGTATAGATATTACATAGATGTTAGCCGGAAGGAGGAAGGCTGGGTGCCAGAAGCTTCGAGGTGACAGGCACAGGCAAGGTGAACACACACATCTGGACGCTGAGCTTGTCACCAGATGATGGAATGTGACCAAGAAGTCGCCTGTACCTGGCTTCTTAGAAACAAAAACTTTTTAAGTGTTCTGAGGGAACACTCCCCAAAGTGGGAACAGCGTGTGCAAAGGCCTCGTGCGCAGAGAGCTGCATGTAGCACAGACCTGGAGCAGGCAGGAGGAGGGGCCTCAGGTTCCAGCTGTGCTGTAGGGACCCCCTGTACCCCCCTCCTCTCCCAGAGGACAGTTGCTGCACTGTCAAACACAGGAAATGCCTTGGGAACTTTATTTTGTAACTAGTTAACCCACTTCACCCACCTTCCCTTTCAATCTCATGACTGTGCATGGCACTGCCAGGGTTCAAATCCCAGCTCTGCCGCTTGCTAGCCGTGTGTCCTACTTTCTCTCTTGAGGCTTGGTTTTCCCACCCACAAGTGGACATGTTGGTGGCTTTGTTGCTCAGAGTTGCAATCGAGTGTCGTGTAGAGTGTCCAGGGAAGATGACGGGTCTTAACTGCTCAGCCTCCACAGTGGGACACAGCACACAGAGGAGCTGGGACAGGCCCAATGCGTTTCCTTTGCTATGCACCCCATTTTTATGTGTGCTTCTTGGAGGCAGCAGGCAGAAAGTGAGGTCACATACCTAGGGCTCCCACTGCTGGGAAACGCCCTCTAAGATGTCCATTAAATTCCGAGGGAGCTGTCATGGTGCTCTAACTCTGGTCTGGTCCAAAACGTCTCTCTCTTGCCTCCTGCCTTCATGCCTCTATGGCATCTTCACTGTTTCCTGGCAGCATCCAACCACAGTCCTTTGCCCTGAGTGTCTGACCCGTCCTTCCCGGAGCTCTTCCTCTGGTTCGCTGACCCCTGCTTCTGTAGCCTCCATTTAGACAGAACCCCATCATCCTTTCTGAAATACTCCTTAGCTGCCCCCACTGGTTTGATCATTCATTCATTCATTCATTCATTCATTCATTTGTTCCTTCTTCCTTCTCCCCTCCCCTCAGGGAGTCACTCTGGAGCACTTGAGCTAATGGAAACCATTCGGCCTCAGGCCAGTGGTGAGCCTGGTTTATCTTTAGCTCTGTGCGTCTTGCTTTAGAAACTGGTGACCCCAATTCCAGCCCCCTTCTAATTAATGTGGCTATGAATTAATTTCCAGTGGCTGTGGGCCACCTGCAATGGTTTGCCAGCCTTAGTCATAGAAGACTCAAAGCACTTAGGGACAGCTGTCATGGTGACAGGGCATAGTTAGGTGGCATCTCTCACCAGATGCCATGCTGAGACGCCACTCAGGGACCAGAGAGGAGCTGAGAGCGCGGACAGTGACTCCAGGCTAAAGTCAGAGTCCAGTCTGAAGATGTAACTGGTGTGAGCAACCCTTGGACCTGAGCAGAGAGGCGTTGGGCAACTGTCTCAGTTTCCTTATCTGTAGGATGGGTTTCAGGTCTAGCCCCCCCTCTTCTCGGGATGTGTGATGAGACACAGAGGCCCTTGACCACGGCCTGGAGCCAGTTTGTTCCTGTCTCTCTGGCATCTCTTGCTCCTGTCTCTCTCACTTTGGGGCCTCTCTCAGTCCACTTCAGAGAACCAAGTCTCTGGGTGGAGGTGGCTGCTCTGATATCTGGCGGGAGGAGGCACTTAAGTTCGGGTGACATAGGTGTGGTGCCCCATGGCTCCTCTAGCCCAGCATAGTCAGCTTCTTCCTGCTTGGTCCACTGAGAGCCAGAAGCTGGGAGATGAGGGTTGGGAGGTCAGAGCACGCCCTTGGGGTGCCCATGTGGTTTGTGACTCTTGTGTCTTTATTCAAGCCAGACAGAAGTGAGAGCCTTGGCTCCTCTTGCTCTGTGATCCAAAGCCCCCATCGATTCTCATTTTATCGCTCAATCCAATGTCATATTTCCCACAGGTGGCATTGCTAGGGCTGTAACCCAGGACCTGCCCGTCTCTGTGAGTGACCAAGGGGGGTCTTGCAGGGTTGAGCCCACCTGCATTCCCTGCACTTGCCTTTCTGCTCCCTCCCTCCTTCCTTCCCTCTCTCTCTTCCCCCTCCTTTTCCAAACAGTCTCCTATAGCCTAGGCTGGTTTCAAACTTGCTGTGTAGCCAAGGATGACCTTTAAGTCCTGCTCTTCCTGCCTCTTCCTCCCCGGTGTGGGAATTACAGGTGTGCGCACCACCCTGGTTTATGTGGTGCTGGGGAACGGAACCCAGAGCTCGTGTGCCCCAGGCAAGCACTGTGCCGTCTCCCCTGCCTCTTCAAACAACCTTCCATCATCAACTCTAGGAAATGATCCTGGCCCCAGCCCAGAGCAGCCTGCGCAGTAGTTTAGTCAGTGACTCCTGACTGGTGGTCTTAACCTGTGGGTCACGACCCCTTGGGAGGGTCACCTAAGACCAAGGGAAAACCCAGACTTTTACATTATGATTCATAACAGTAAGATTCATGCAGTTATGAAGTAGCAACGAAAATAATTTTATGACTGCAGGTCATCACAACATGAGGAACTGTATGAAAGGAACTGCGTTAGGAAGGCTGAGAACCACTGCTCTAGAACATTCCCTAGTCTGGATGAATAGTGAGTGCCCCCCGCCATCCAGCCCACCTTCCCGCCAGTGTGGGGTGGCTTGACACCCCCAGTCCTGTGGCCTGTGTTCCACAAGATGAAACTCCGGACTGGACTGATAATAAGCAGCTATTGATCCCTGTGGTGGTCGTTATCAAGATTTATTTAGTCAATATGGCCTCCCCGCTCAATAAATCGTGTCGTTGATAAAGAAGGAAGGAGACGGACTTGTAGACTGTATTAAAAAGTTTTTCAGATTTTCATTTAACAGCTTACTCCGTCCCCATCCTTTCCGAGACGAGCCCGGAGCAGCAGCACAGGCTACCGGTGAACTTGGCACCCGCAAATTGATGTCTTCCCTTCCTTCCGGGCTTTGCTTCACCCCCTCCCATCAGCACCCCGTTTTCTCATTTGATCTTCACTGTCTTTGGGGGCTGACAGTGTAGTTACCCTAGACTATAGATGCAGTCTCTAAGCCCAAGATCATCCAGGGCTCCATCCCAGGCTGTCTGGCTGGAGTGTTTGCTCAGCGACTGTCTCTCATCAAGTAAATGGCGGCTGTGTTTTCACTGGGTGCTGTGAGCAGGCCTTGGAGCCTGCTGGGGTCTGTGGGTGCCAAACGGATGGGGAAGCACAGACGTGGAAACGGAGGGAAGAGAAGTGTCCAAGTCAGATGGGGGTGCCTGTCCACTCAGGGTGGCTGGCGCTGGGGGCCGCCCTGTGTAGGTGATTCTCAGGCCGTGAGAAGGAGTTGATTAGGCAAAATGCAGGCAGAAGAGAGCTCATAGCCACAAGCAACTTCCTGCCCTCGGTAGGGTGGGCAACATCTGACCGCAGGTGTGAGGGTTTGAACGAGAAATGTCTGCCAAGGGCTCATGTGTTCCCCAGCTGGTGGCTCCCTTTAGGCAGTCTGGGCAACCTTTGTGAGTTGGGGCCCTCTGGAGGAAGCAGGCCATTAGGGGCATTGGGTTTATGTCTGTCTGTCCTGCCCACTTCCCCGGAGATGTGAGGGAGTCCAATCCTTCCCCTGCCCGCCACCACGACACTGGACTGTGCTCTGTCATCCAGAGTAGCCCTTCCTCCTTCAAGGTGCCCATTAGGTGTTTGGTCACAGGAAGAAGCGACAACATAAGGATGTGGGGGGTAGCCCTGTTTTTTTTTTTTTCTCCAGGAAATCCAAGAGGCCAACTTCCCCTTCTCTTTAACCACCTTCCAGAATGTCATCTGCATTTCCGTTTCTGTCCCTAACTCTTCCACCCACCCTGCAGCTACTTCCAGCTGCCACCTCCTCATAGCCCCCCCCCCAACCTCCGCCATGTCCTCCTCTTCCCTTCCCACTTCCTGATGTCACTCCTTGGTTTGTTTTTGAGGCTCACTGCTCTCTGTTGGCCTTTAAGTGGTGATCCCTCTCGGGTCCTTCTTGGTGTCTCTTCACTTTGTCCCCTACGTGACTTGCTGTATCCCCTAGTTACCTGCTCTCTACCTAACCCTACCAGCCTCTTTACACAGCTTCCAACTTCTACTCTTAGCAACATTGTAACATTTTATTGTATCCTTATTTACTGATTTTATCTGTATGTCTGTCTTGTGAATATACACCATGGAGGTACCTGGTGCCTGTGGGGACCGGAAGAGTGACAGGTGGTTGTGAGCTGTAGCCTCATAAAACATCATCCACTTCCTTCTGTGGGTGCTGGGAACCAAACCCAGGTCCTCTGCAAGAGCAGCTCTCTCAGCCACTAAGCCATCTCTCCAACCACTATGGACACCTTTTGACCGTGTGTGGCAAAGATGTCTTTGGGTCCAGATGACCAGATTGAACTCTTCTCCCCTGGGTCTCCACCTGAGGACCACTGAGATCCACAGGACAGAAACTGTTGGCTCCCGATTCCAACCCTCCCCGTCAGGCTGTCACTCAATCAAGGGGTTCACCTCCCACTGTCTGCGCACTCCGTTCTCTACTCCCTGGACAGAGGCCCGGTCACTTCCCCTGGACTTTGCTTGCCTGGCTTGTCTTCTGGACTGCCTTTGGCTCCCCACCATGCTCACACAGTGGGGTGTTTATAGATCAGGTAAGAACCAGCTGTAGCAGAGGTGGGTGGAGTTCTGAGTTTGAGGTTAGCCTGGTCTTTTAGAGTCTGATGTCTGTTTTGTTCCTTTTTTTTTTTTTTTAAAGATTTATTTATTTATAATGTATACAGTGTTCTGTACTGCATGTCTGCCTGCAGGCCCGAAGAGGGCATCAGATCTCACTACAGATGGTTGTGAGCCACCATGTGGTTGCTGGGAATTAAACACAGGACCTCTGGAAGAGCAGCCAGTGCTCTTAACCTCTGAGCCATCTCTCGAGCCCCGTGGTCCTCCATTCTTTTACTGTTTTCTTGAGTATTTTCTAATGTAGCATTGGTTTTCTTTGCAGTTACACAAGGGTTTGACATATTCATTTTAACTCATCAAATTAGGTCTCAGGTTTACCACTGTTTGATTAAGATCTCCATTCTTCTCATGCTAGGTCAGTGTTTTAACACTGAGCCACATTCCAGCCCCTGCGGGCTCCTCTGAGCCACACTCCAGCCCCTGCCAGCCCCTCTGAACCACACTCCAGCCCTGGCCCCTTTTCTGTACCTGATCTTGAACAATTATTTCTTGTACTTTCTACTCTTTAGCCCCAGGCCTCTGGCAGATCCCCTACCCCACACCCCTGGCATATTGATGCCCCCTCCCCACCACCTCCTCTCCCACTAGAACCCTGTTGAACCATCCTTTCCCTTTGGGCGCTTACAAAATTGGGTCACCAGGGACTGGTCCTTGTGGGTGTCATTCCTTGTCCACAGTGAAGCTCTCCTGCCCTGTGTTCCCACAGCTGTGGTGTTCTGTGTGCACATGTGGCCAGCAGAGCCCTCGGAAACTATGAGCTGAAACAGATCTCTTCACCCTCAGGTTTCTTGTCGGTTTGGTCACAGTGATGAAAAGGTCACCAAAAATGGTGGGCTGCTGGCTAAGCCCACCTCCCCCATAGATCTCAGGCTCCTTCCAGCTTGGCTTCTCTTGTTGCTTGTGTGGCCTCTGATGTCACACTCTCTGAGGATCCGCTGTGGCCAATTCTGGAACTGAGTGAAGGTGATTTTGCTTTTTTGGCTTCCCTGTAGACTGTCCGGAAAATGGGCAGGCATATCACCACAGATGAAAGATGTGCTGAGAAGTTTAGTATTTGAAAAAGTGTATATTAAATATATATTTTTAATTACATTTATTTGTGTGCGTGCATGCATGCACTATGGTGTGCCTGCAGAGGTCAGAAGACAGCTTGCTAGAGGTCAGTTCTTGCATTCTACCATGTGGTCCTGGGAATTGAACTCGGGTCATGAGGCTTAGTGGCAAGCACCCTCTGAGCCATCTTGCCAGCCCCCAAATATTTAGCTTTTGTTTTCTTTGTTCAGATTTAAATATTTATTTATTTATTATTTATACAGTTAGCCAGAAGAGGGTACCAGACCTCATTACAGATGGTTGTGGGCCACCATGTGGTTGCTGGGAATTGAACTCAAGACCTTTGGAAAAGCAGGCAATGCTCTTAACCGCTGAGCCATCTCTCCAGCCCCTTTGTTCAGATTTAATGATCAGTTAGACCTTCAATGCTTCCTCAGAACCCCCACTCAAGTGATTTTATTCTCACAGCGACACTATGATGTGGGCCTTGCTAATCTCCCGTTTTCAGCGACTTGTCCCACGCCACACAACAGAGCCAGGCAGTCTGAGCAGCGTCTGCACACGCAGGCTTACCTGCCTGTTTTTGGTGCCACTGGGAAGGGGCCACTGTACCTCCAGCTGCCTCTCCCTTCTCCTAAAGCTAGTTCGTGTGCGGGCTGATGAGCGTGGGTGGCCCGCAGGAGACAGAGATGCCTGACAGGAGTGGGAGCCAGGGCCAGAGTTACCACAAATGCTCCCCACATAAGCCGTAGGCTTATGACATGCAGGTCCCTATAGAAGGAATCAGAGGACACCCGTGACCATTTCCTGTCCCTCACCAGCTGAGGTCACTGGACCCGGTCCCTCAGGCCAGTAGCCTGGCGCCTCTCCAAGCCAGCCTGTCCCTCAGAGGAAGTCCTCCACAGCCTCCATGATTGAGGGAGTTGGTCCCACAGCCCGTGGCCTACTTTAAGAGGCTCAGCTCTGGAAAAGAATCCTTCGGAGCCATGCAGGGCTCTGTGGAGGCTTCTGGAATGTGGGTAGCAGGAGGGACAAAGGCCCAGTTGCCACTACCAGCCTAGCTGCCAAGGTGGGGATCCCAAGGAAGGCAGACCCCCTCCTTCTTCCTCAGATGCCCCCTCCCATCCCGTCCAGATGATGCCCTGGGTGGATAGGGCCAGTCTGAGCCCTGCAGGTGAGCGGCCTTAGCTGAGCCTGCTTCTTCCCCGGGGACCTTAGCGCTGTGATGTGTGACCTCCACACACTGCTTTCAGACTCTTTGCCTTGACCCTGCAGTGTGCTGGGCCCTTCCTGTAGTGCGGTGGAGGTGGGTTATGGCTTTTTTTGGGAACGGTGTTTCTCAAGCTGGTCTGTGAAGCAGCAGAGTGTGGAGTGAGGCAGATCATGCATCTGTGTGGATGTATCAGTCAGTCATCGCCGTGTAACAAGACACGCAAGTCTTGTGGGAGTCATGACTATAGGGCTCACAGGGTCGGTTAGTCAGGCAGAGCCCAGTTGAAGTGGCCGTCACCATTCTTGACAGCTGGACATCAGCTGGCTCAGCTGCCCCAGCTGCTCGCAGGAGTGCCACCTTGTGGCCTGCCCTGTGGTTTCTCCCCACTTCGCAGTGCCCAGGTTTCCAGAGAAAAGGTGGAAACTTGGCTTTCGTCATTAGGCTTGGACATTGGTTGTCAGCTTTGCCTCCAGCAACGATCAGCCGTCCAAAGGGAGAGAGGTCTAGACGCCACTCCTCAGTGGCTGGTGTGTCAGCCACGCTCCATGAAGAACCTGGGAAGGGAGAGATATGGTGGCTGCCATCTTGGGAGAAGTTGTTTTCTGTGGAAAGGGAGGAGCTGATTCATATCATTCAGGTGCAGGTGTGACAGAAAGTGGTTGGGGGAGACGGTGAGTGTGTTATAGGTTGTGTGGAATGACTGGAAGTGACAGGAAGTGGCCAAGTAGGAGCGTAACAGGAAAGTCTGTGAGGAGAGTGGATGTGACGAGAAATGCCCAAATAGGAAGTGTGACAGGAGAGCGTGTGAGGGGAATGAGTGTGAAGGAGAGCGTGTGAGGGGAATGAGTGTGACAGGAGAGTGTGTGAGGAGAATGAGTGTGACAGGAGGCCGGTTCTGCCTGGAGTCTGCCATGGTGGCAGTAGTGAAGTCCTGAGTCTCTGAGCTGCCCCCTGAGCGCCTTGGGGCGACTGTCCAGTTCGCACGTGGGGACCCAGGCCTCACCCATCTGGCTGCCCCTCCTGAAGCTGTTGGCCGTGCTTGGCCCTGCCTTGGACTTCTCTCAGCCGCATCTCTTTTCCTGTGGGCTTCGTGCTCCCCACTCCCACAGCGCTCCCCCCTTCTTTGAGAGAAAGCACGACTCCCACCTCAACAGCCTGGAAGCCCTCCAAGTACCACACTTCTCTTCAAATAAAAGCAGCTAATTAACATTATTCTTTAATTATTGCCTTTATCAACAAGGGGTCTGATTGCACCAGCAGGGTAGTTGCTTTCCCTTCAACTGCTCAAGTGAGTGCTTCAGTTCCTGGTGCTTTTGAAATGAATTTGATGTCGTCTGCCCAGAGTCACTTAATGGGGACGCCCGGGTAATGACTGAACGCACTAACTCCGTTAGCAGCCCTGGAAGCGTGTAATTTGGCCCCTCAGGCAACCGCACTTTGAAAGTCTCTGGATAGTTTTGAACTCTCTGTTCTTAATTAAATATGCAATTTTTCACGGTAACCAGGTTAATTCTTTTGTGTTGTGTTGTAATACTGTTAGGAATTTTCATAGTTCTTATTAAACATTATTCAGGCATTGTGAATTCCATAATTAAAAAAAATGAGAAGAACAAAGCTTGATTCCCTCTTTTCTTTTTTCTCCCTGGCTAATTTATCAAATGAATTTTGCAAATTTTTCTTTCTGTCCCCAGACAGTGTGGCAAGTGTTTTAAAGGGGAAGGATTTAATTGCCCTGTAGGGATTGGCTGGTTATGAAGGATTTGGCTGTTTGATTAGTAAACCCAGTTGGGACCGGTCTAATACTCCATGATCTTAAAAATTGTCTGATTGTACCCTCTCGGAGGATCTTCGCCGCTCGCTCCTGCCCATCCGTCCTCACAAGTTTGATTATGAAGCTGTGGGGAGAGGAGCCGGCAGCATTGACTTTACTTTAAATTGGGGATCTTGGTATTTTTTTTTGCCCCCACCCCCACCTTGACTGGGGAGGGAAGAGGAGAGACAAAGGCAGAGACAGACACGTAAACAAACAGTGAGGGTGTGGGGGACACACATACACACAGGCAGTGACAGACACACAGACCCAGAGACACAGACACCAAGACAGAATGATTCTCAAATCTCGGGTACCATGCAAGATGGAGGATGGTCAAGAGGGTGAGGCCCTAGGGGACATTTCACTGTATCCTTACCCCACCCCTGCCAGCTAGTCTAGATGCAGTTCCTCTGCAGGGAGGGAGGGAGGACCCATTTCCATTCTGGAATTGGGACCTGTTCCCAAAATGTACAGTCTGCCCTACTCTGAGCTTGCTGTTGGCAAAAGAGACTGGAACCCTAACTACCCTTAATCAGGTCATGGGGCTTCTAGGGTAGGGGATATGGTAGAGAGAGCCAGGGCCTTGAAATGCTGACCCCTGGCACCTTTGTTTCCAGAAAGGCCACCTGCTTTCGCCTCAGTTTTCCCCATCTGTGAGATGGGGCAGATGACTGCTAGCCCTTTCGAGCTCTCCTGCCCTTCCAAATCTGTGTCCGTGCACATGCATGCGCATGTGTACATGTGCACACACACATGCACATACACACACGAGCACATGCATCCACACATGGGTGTACGTGCACATACACAAGCCCAGGATGCTGGTGTGGTGCAGCCTGCGCCTCCTCTTCTCTGGTCTATTTTTACTCCTGTTTTGGTCGTTGGGGACAAAGAAGAGCTCAGGAAGATTTCTGGGATTTGGGGCAGAGAGAGAGGCACACCATGGAAGGATTTGGGAGAAATCGTCCAACTGCAAGGGAAAGAAGTACATTGTTACAGGACCTTGAATGTGGAGAAGGGAGTGTGACCCTGGACAGGCCCGGAGGACAGCTCTCTGTGGCCCTGTCCACTTATTCCCATGTGGAGAAGGGACTGCGACCCTGGACAGGCCCGGAGGACAACTCTCTGTGGTCTTGTCCACTTCTTATTTTCATTGAGTTCCGTGAGGCCAGCAGTTCTGGTCCAGTCTTTCACTGAGCAACTCTGGCTGTCCCTGGTTTTGTGTACATCGCCCTGGTGGCCCCCTTCTCCTGTCCCCCACCCCAGGCAGGGCTAAGACCTCTTTGAGACTTTGCTTTTAGATGTCTACCCCTAGTGTCCTTGCCTTGTTCTGTCAAGAGGGCTGGAAGCCTCGTGGTCAACTGCTCGGTTATAGGGGCCGGTATGTGCCACTCTGGACCTGTGTCCTCCCCCAGGAAATGGGTCTTTGACTGGGGACAGTGGAGCAAATTTTGTATAGGCTAGCATACAGTAGGTACTTTGTAAGTTAGCTGCATGGTGGCCGGATGAGTGGCTCCCGTTATGTCCCCCAAGGTGCAGTGGGCATTCACCTGCCTCAGGAATGGTCACAGTTGTCACGCTGCTTTTCTGCCTGGGCTGGTGAGTGCATTTCTTTGGGGGCTTTGCATTGCACATGAGGGAGCCCCTAAAGTGGGCCCCACCTGTATTATGCACATATATGTCACAGCTAAGTCAGAGGAGTGTGCGTACAAGGCCTTTCCAGCAGACAGGCTCGCTTATCTTACTGTGATTAAATATTTATCTGGGGCTCGTGAATACAGTACCTGGAAGTAGAAAAAGTGACGTCATATGTGAAAGATGGGAGAAGCTGCATGCCCAGTTCAGCCTGGAGGAAGCAGAGTGGGAGGGGCTAGGCAGGGATGACTTCATTCTTTCACCTGGTGATGGGCCAGCAAGCTGTGCATCTCCTCAGTGTTAGGCAGCCAGCCAAGTACCAGGGAGGACCCTGGGGATCAAAGGTCCCGAGGTGAGGGGGACATGCCTGTAGTTTTAGGAAGGGAGGAACTGGGAGTTTGGTGTGACCGGGTCCGGACTCTGAGCAGCCAGGTATGACTGGGAGGATGGGGAGCCTGGTTCTGATGAAGCTGGTGTTTTGTTTTGTTTTGTTTTTTTGAGACAGGGTTTCCCTGTGTAACAATCCTAGCTGTCCTGGCTAGCTCTTGTAGACCAGGCTGGCCTCGAATTCACAGGGATTCACCTGCCTCTGCCTCCTGAGTGCTGGGATTAAAGGCGTGCACCACCATGGCCCGGCCTCTGATGGAGCTGGTTTCCAGCTCTGTGGAAGGGCCAGTCAAGGACACTGTTGTCCTCTTGTCCGTGACTCTTACGACTTCTGGGAAACTGAAGGGCACAGCAGACCTAGGGACAGGCATGCCGCATGTCTCCTGCCCAGGCAGATGGGGAGGGGAAGGGGTGGCTTCTTCTCATTCAAATATATACTCTGTTTCTTTCTGCCATTTACTATTTACCTAAGGGTTTGTGGGAGAAGGAAAGATTTTTAAAAATCCACCATTGCTTGAGGCATCCAAGCCACAGGAGCAAACATTTATGCAGGCGTACACGCGTGAAGTATGTCCTGTGCTGTTGAGACCGGGGAGCCTCCATTCCCTGAGGCTGGGGGAAGCTGGTGCAGTGGGGCTGTCACCTGCTAGGTGGTGTCACACCCCTCCCATCTGCCTTGAGTCCAGCTCTCGGCATGGTCACTGTGGGGCCGGAGGCTCTGCACCAGCTGCTGTCTCGCTACTGAGGTCCCCTGATGAGTGGCTGGGGTTGGGGGCAGTCCAGGGCACTTAGCGGTGCCCCAACGTGTTAGCATCATGGTCACTTTGGAGTACTGATTCATGGCGGCTTTCCGAGGGGTAGACCTGCTGCTGGGGTCTGATGGTTCTCCCCAAACCATCTGGGCTGTTGAGTAAATGCTGCCCGTTTTTAAGACTGTTTGTGTTAGGATGTGTCAGGTGCCAGCTACACTGGGATCAGGGAGTTCCAGGCAAGATGGTCAAGGACACCTCTTCCCAGAATGGCCAGCTCAGCCCTGATGTCACTGGAGACAGGCGTCTAAGAGAGGGACCTCACTGGGTGGTGGCTCAGTAGGACAGGTGCTTGCCACACAAGCATTCATTTGGCTCCGAGTTGGGCTCCTCAGCACCCATATTAAAAAAAAACAAGACATTCCTGCAATCCCAGCCCTGGAGGTGTGGAGACAGGAGGATTCCAGGGCCTCTGACCAGCAAGTCAGAACAGATGCTAAAAGCAACCCCTTGGAGGTCAGTTCTTCCCTCGAGAAACGGCAATGACAGCAACAGTGAATACCTACTGTGTACCAGGCATTGGGCCTGAAGCTTCCCAAGACCCAGGCCCCCTTCCCAATGATGTGAGAATAGAATTCACTGCTCAGGCTGCTCAGAGGACCCTCGTTTCTCGAGGGAAGAACTGACCTCCAAGGGGTTGCTTTTAGCATCTGTTCTGATTTAGATGGCAAACACCCCACCCTTCCCAGTCTCACGTGTTCCAACACTGGGTCCCTAGTGGTTGGCTGCCCCAGGAGGTTGTTAAACTTTTTCCTCATAGGAGGAAATGGGCTGCTGAGTGGGGGTGAAGGTTTATTAGCCCTACTCCCCTTCCTCCTCCTTCCACTTCTGGTCCCACCCAGATGGCAGGAGGTGAAGAGACTCAGTCACTGGCTCTGCCTGTCTCCATGAAGGACTGTATCCCCTCCAGCTGTGAGCGGAATCAGTCTTCCCTTCCCTAAACCTCTGTCATAGCAATGAGAAAGTAGCCAGCAGAGCCCATGGAGAATCGGCCTGTTTTCAGAGGCTCCTGTCTGGGATCTGCTCTTGTTGTGGGTTATAATTTTGGGTTGGAAATTCCTTTTTTTCTGGACAGTAGTGGCACATGTCTTTAATCCCAGCACTCGGGAGGCAGAGGCAGGCGGATCTCTGTGAGTGAGGTCAGCCTGGTCTAGAGAGCGAGTTCCAGGACAGCCAGGGCTACACAGAGAAACCTGTCTTGGTTAAAAAAAAAAATAAAAGCAAACAAAGAAAAGAAGAAAGTTCATCTTAGATATGATTGTCTTCTGGTGAATTCTGCCACCTGGATGGACCCACGTGCCAGAACTCAGCCAGAGGGTAAATACTGTTCGTTTTGTTACCTGTATACCATCTTCTTACACAACCGCTTGACTCTGCCCTGTTCGAAAGCGTGTGTAAACAGGTGCTGCTTGAGCCAATGAGTGCTGGGGAGGGGGAGCCTGGGAGATGAAGGTCATTCACCCTTGTGCTCGAGAGACTTTCTGTTTGCTTTTACTAAATGTCCGGGTATTACTAAATAAGAACGACATTTTGTTGTTGTTGTTCATTAATCTCCTGACCGAGTTTTGTTCTGATTTTGAGACAGGGTTTATCTGTGTAGCTCTGGTTGTCCTGGAACTCACTCTATAAACAAGGCTGGCTTCGAAATTTGGAGATCTGCCTGCCTATGCTCCCCTCTCCTGCCCCTTCCCATGCTGGGATGAAAGGTTCTTGGACCTGCAGCAGCTTTGCTGTTTGGGAACCAGTTCATTCTGGGGCCCTTTCCAAACCTGCTAAGTCAGCATCCCTGGGGCAAGACCTCGAAGTCTCAAGCCACACAGGTCACCCATGTGATTCCACTGCACCAGTAAGAGCCCCAAATCCTTGTGAGCGTAGAGCTTGACTACTGTGAGTGTGGACTGGCCACTTCCTGTTTCATCAGAGAATTCTCCTGCCTCCCGTAGAGCTTGATTCCCTCTTCAAGGGTTTTCCTCAGGGTTGTGGTGATCAATGTGTGGGTTTAGAGCAGGGGGTGTTGAGTCCACTGGCATCAGGTTTGACTCCATCTCTGACTGAACAAGCTGTGTACTCCCCACATAGCCCCGTGCCTCTCTGAGCCCCAGCTTGTCCTCCTGCAGGATGGGATGGGATGGTGAGGCTGACCACTCATGGGGGACCCGCAGAACTCTCCGTTTGTGGTCCTGTTTGTGACTGGCCTAGCCTTGTGAGGCAGCTTCCTGGATAACAGACTTGGGGACATCTACCTGGTGAGGTGGGCAGGTCCTTATGTAGTTTTGGGCTAGTTAGTAGGCGGGGGGGGGGGGGGGGGGGGGGCAGCAAGTGGCAGATAAGCCTGGTGTGACCTCCGCCTCTACTCCTAGAGTGGCCATCATACATTCTGCGTGACCATCAATTCTGTGACTTAACTGTGCTCATTCCCACAGCCATTCCTGCAAGAGGAAGTCACATGACTCAAATTGCGACAATCAGAAACTTTCATGGTATTTTTCAGTTGCCTTGGTGGCGGGGGTGGGGGAGTCTCTCTTGTTGAGTTTCTGAAGGAATGACAGTGAAGAGCCAGTGCCCATCTGTGATGACACACCGAAAGCCACCTTCTTGGAGGTGACCAAGCCGGTTTGAGTCTTGTCTCTATAGCATGGCCACAAGAGTGTACCTGGGCTCTTTATGTATTAAAGCTTTTTCAAGTTAAATCAATATCATCTGTAGCCAGAAACACAGCTCCCTTCCCCGCCCCAATCTCTCATGGAAGATTCTGGAAACTCTTAGCTATTCCGTGCTGCCTGATCAGAATTTCTACAGTGGTGAGAAGGGAAAATGCACGGCTGCTGTCTGTCCTGGTGTGCTGTATTGTTTAGGGTGTTGATGACGGGGGACAGAGGTGGGGTGGGGATCACACTACATCGCAGCTCTCCTGGCCTCCAGGGACTTCGGTGCAGTGTCTCTAGTGTTTGTATCTGGGTCCCTGGCAGAGCTTTGGCACAGTGTCACAGTGTTCAGGGACACCTAAGGGCTCCCTGAAACTTCCCTTCACCCCTCTAGCATAACAGCTGTGGCGTTCTGGGTGTAAAAGTAGCCTGAAGACAACCCATGCCTGGTGTCTCTCTGAGTCCATCTCACCTTTTACCACTCAGTCCATTCTCCCTGTGTGACCTCATGATCAAGGTCGTTGCTCACGCTGCTTTTGCCCACACGCCCTGTGTCTGATTCTGCTGGGATGGCTCTTTCCTCCTCATCTCTTTTCTCTCTCTCTCGGGTTTACGCTGGGCTTGGCTGCTTCAAACCAAAATAACTTGCGGTGCGCAGGAGAAATCATTTCTGTGTATGAGTGACTCAGGGACAAAAGCCAGCAAGCTGGCCCACTGCTGTCCTTTGAAGGTGCTTGTCAGTGAGCTCCATCGTGAGACGTGTCAGGTGTCACCTTTGTGACTGAAGATGCCTGCCTGCCTTTGGGAGCTGCTGCTGCTGCTTCTTCCTTTTCTTCCCTGAGAAAGCCTTCTGCCCAACCTCCGGGTATCAGGGGGCCTGAAGCCACATCCGTTCTTTACAGAGATGAAAGGAGGAGGCTGGCGGAGCCACTGGCATTAGCCATGGGCAACCAGCAAGGACCTCGAGGCTATGGCTTTGTTGCCTACCTGCTCCACCCTCACACACACACACCCCTGCCCCTGGTGATCTGTGTGGTCGTGTGGGTCTGGTACCTCTAGGCAGAGCCCCGAGGAGGTAGGGTGCTGGCTCTGTCCCCATGCTTCCCTGTGGGTGGGAAGAGAAATCTTGGGGTTTTGAACGTGGCTCTGGAGTTCGACTTGATCTGGGTTCAAATCCTGACTCTGTTATCCTTACAGAGTCAATCCCGTCACCTCCCTAAGCCTCAGTGTCCCCATCTACAGCTAGAGCTATCAGGTATAGTGGCCATAACTTTTCTTGTCTCTGTGACAGAAATGCCTTAAGGGATGAAGGAATTCTTGTGGGTCACAGCTTGGGGGCTACAGTCTGTCATGGAGGGGACAGTCCAGCACTGGGCGGGAAGATGAGGCCTCGGTAGACTAACCGAGAGCTTGAGATAGCTTCTCATATACACCTGGGGTTAAGCCATAACCCATAAGGCCTGCGCTGCCCCCAGCACCCTCTCCCCCCTTGAAGCTCCACCTCTTTTCATCAGATGGGTCTTGAAAATTGTTTTCACAAGGTCTCTTCTTTTGGCATGGCCTTTGCAGAGCAGAAAATTGTAGTTTTCATTATTTGTTTTCAAAATTTGATTTACTTTCATTTATGTGTCTATGCACATGAGTGCAGTGGCCGTGGAGGCCTGGAGAGGGCGTCAGATCTCCTGGAACTAGAGTTACAGTTTCCCAATGTGGGTCCTGGGAACCAAACTTGGGCCTTCTGCAAGAACATCCTGAGGAGCCATTTCTTCAGCCCTTGAACTTCTTAATTTATTGAAGTCAAGTTCGGCAACCCTTTCATTGACCATGTCTTTGGCGTTGGGTCTGGATCAACACCACTGCATCCCTGGTCGTCCGGGTCACTTCCTGTTCCTGTCTAGGAAGCTGAGACGGCTCCTGTACAGCACAGTACACTGCTCTATCCATTCTGAGTTTACTGGGGTGAGGACTGGCAGGTCTTGGATTGGGCTGTTCCTGTGTGTGGCTGGGGACTGTTCACTGGTGCTGACTTTCTAATGGCTAATACCACTTCTCCCTCGTCAAAGCTCCGTCTGTTGCAATCATACTGACCTTCCTCTGCCATGCTGACTTTATCACTGCAGCTCTTTAACGGCGGGAAGTCTGATGTACATGAGCCTTCCTGGGTCTTTTGTCTCTCCGTGAAACCTTGGTTTTTGATTGACAGTTCGTTGAGTCTGCAGACCAAGTTGCTGGTGTTGAGTTTGGCTGTCCATGAACATGGAATATCTCTGCCAGTCTAGTTAGGTCCACCACTCCATGCATGAGCGTTCCAGAGTTTCCCTCTTCCACTTCCTGTGTGTAATTTTGAAGATTCACTGTTTTCTGCTTTGTGTGCAGGGACACCACCATCTACCCATCCAGGCTCCTGGTTGTTTGGTTGTTTTTTTGTTTGTTTTTTTTTTCCTCTTTTTTTGAGTCAGGGTCTCACTTTGTAGCCCTGCTTGACTTGGAACTCACAGTGACTCTCCTGCCTTAGCCTGGGATTGCAGGTGACTCTCTTTTGGCTACCAAGGGACATTTGAGTGACTTCCAGTCTGAGACTCCCTTAGCAGGGCCGTCTACAACAGGTGCATGAGTGTCTCTTAACGTAGAGGTACACAAGACTTTCCTGGGTGGAGATTGCAGTTCCTCCAATCACACCGTTGGCCCTGGAGGCTTGTGGGATCCATACCAGGTGTCGGGGGATCCCTCTGTCAGGACAGACAGAAGTATCTCTAGGGAGAAACCCTGGTGTATCGGGAGACCTGGCTGGCTCCAGGCGGCATGTGGGTAGATAAGGCTGGAGACACTGGTAATGGTTTCAAAATAGGATGCCACCTCTGCCAGCTAAGTGTGGCCTCTAGTTCCTTTTAACACATTTATTTTCTATCTAATATAAGTGTGCGTGTGTGGGTGATCTATGTGGACGTGCAGGTGCCAGAGGAGGTGTGCTGCAGCGTCGCTCTCTGCCTTATCCCTGGAGACAGTGTCTCTCTCTGACCCTGCAGTTAGGTTGCTAGCTAGCAAGCTGCTGCTATCCTCCTGTCTCAATACCCACCCATCCCCAGCACTGGGGGTATAGGTGCTGTCCAAGTGAGCTTCAGTTTCAAGTTGACTCAACTCAGAGTCATCCAAGGGGGTGACACTGGCCTGTGGCCATGTCTGGGAAGGATTGTCTTGATGGATGATTGATACGTGGGGCCCAGTCCACTGTGGGTGTTGCTATCCCTAGGCAGGGCAAAGGTAGCTAAGTATGACCTTGCACATGAGCCAGTAAATGGTGTTCTTTCATGGTTTCTGTTTCAGGGTCCTGGCTTTGGCTTCCCTCAATGATAGACTGAACCTGCAAGATGCCGTACACCTGTTCCTCCCCTAAGTTGCTTTTGGTCACGTGTTTTATCGCAGTGGCTGAATGAGACTACCACAGGTGCACTCGTGTGACCACACCCCACTCCTATGTGGGTGCTGGGATACAGACTCAGGTGCTCACGCTTATGCAGCAAGTGCTCTTGGTCGAACCCCTTCCGTGCATTTACGTGTAATTTGTATGTGATATTTGTAGAGCGGGTTACCGTGCTTTAACGCTGTCGTGTCGCTCTTCACCCCAGAGTGCACATCTTTCATGACTTCCGTCACTCATTTATTTAAATTTTGAAAAAGGGTCCCCCGTAGCCTCGGCTGCCCTCAGTATGTCTCCAAGGATAAACCAATCATTTATGGAATGTCAGGATTGGAACCCAGGGCCCTGGACACGTCAGGCAGGCACTCTGTCACCTGAGCCACACGCCCAGTCCCACCGTTCCTTAAGGAAGAGACAGTAATAAAAGAATCCAAGCTACTTATTTCAGGGGTCTGACTTCCTCTGTCTGTGTAGACGCTGCTCTGATTCTGACTGTGTGATTTTTTTAGCTGGGTGTCATTCCCTCTCTCTGCCTCAGTTTCTTCAGCCCTTTCCCCTCCCTCCACAGTTGCCTGAGTTGACCTACAGACACTTGGCATGTTGGAACAGGGCTTCCCAGGGCAAGTGAGGTGTTGACCTAGAGGGCACGGGTGTTGTACTGTGGAGCCTTTGGTCAGAGGCTGGGAATGGTGTTCAGTTTTGGTGCCAGATTTTATAATAAATCAACAAATCTGTAAGATAATTACCAATACTAGTGATCAATAACAGGATTTAGAGGATGCTCAGTGAAGTTGGAATATTGGATAAATAATTCTTTTTTTCGAGACAGAGTTTCTCTGTGTAGTTCTGGCTGTCCTGGAAGTTGCTTGTAGATCAGACTAACCATGAACTCAGAGATCCCCCTGCCTCTGCCTCCTGAGGGCTGGGATTAAAGGTGTGCACCACCACCACCACCACCACTTGGCAGGATAAATAATTCTTATTGCAAGTATGTCCAACAAAATATTTGAGATACGTTTAACACTAAAAAAAATGTGTCTTTTGTCTGACTTACCATGGTGTGTTTATTTAGCTGGACAGCCTAAAAGGTTTGCTTTTTATTTACTTATATTTCATTTTGTTTTTGAGACAGCGTCTTGCTGTGTGACTCAGGCTGGCCTTAAAGTCCTTCTGCCTCAGCCCCCTTAGTACAGGATGGGATTTGGCTTACTTGTATTTGATCAGACAAACCCCTCACCTCTAGTATCTCGTCCAGGCGCCAGGCTCCATCCTGGAGGGCTGTGTCCTGGTCCAGCTGTGGTTCTTATCTCACTCCCATGGACTATGTTATGAGGAGCACGTGACATCACTCCACACCCTGTGTTTCTCCGTCCACTGGCCCAAGTGCTTGCTGACCAGGCTGCGGGGTAAATCCTTCAGGCGAGTGAGTCAGGGTCACTTGTGGGTTCACCGGCACCAAGAGGGTCCTGTGTGCGCTGTGCCCTGCTTTCGGCTGTGGATGTGCAGGCTGGTTCTGTCTGCTTATCATCCCAGCAGACGCGGAAGCCAGATTGGGTACATCCTAGCATGGTACATCCTCGGCAGCAGTGAGCCGGGCTGCAGGGAGCCAGGCTGCGGGCAGCCAGGCTCGCATTGATCGCAGTTCTTGGAAGGCCTGTCACGAGGACAACAGGCAGAGAGTAAACAGAGCAGCCAGCAGCTGTCAGGGTCAGGCCAGCTCATTTCTAGGGACTGGCCAGTACTGTCCATTGGCATTGAGGACGCGGCACTCCTCCCCCACTCCAAGCCTGAGGCCTCCTGAGACCCTCTGTCCAGGTAAGGTTGGGCCTGACTGAGAGTATGGTCCTTGAACCCCCACTGGTGTCTTTCACCCTATCCCTTCCATCCTGGAACTTCAGGGACTCAGGCTCTTCAGCTCATTCCTCCCATCCTCACGGGACCCCTCTGTCTCAGGCCTGGTCAGACTGGGTTTTGTGTCTTGTCACAGCCCTTGACCCTGGAGCTGTCTCCTGCTGGCTCTGGGGGTCCAGCTGGTATCTGTGTTGCTGTGGGCTGCCACCCATCTGGACCAGGTGTGGTGACAGCCCCGGAAGGGCTCACGATGTGGTCGGTGACCCTGAGGCAGATTCTGTCAGGGTCGGCCGCTTCAGATAGAACTAGGTAAAGCAGATTCTCAGGTCCTGAAGGGTCTGTGGCAGGCTTCAGTCTCTTAGCGGCTCTCAGATGCTCAGGCATCTCGGTGGTTAGTGACACAGAAGTCCTTGGGGTGCTCGTGGAGCTGTTGTTTTGAGTGTATGTGTTGAAGACTTATCTGTGACGCGTTAGCTTCTGTGTGTTTATCCAAGTGCTTGCTGATGCTCAGTATTGCTGTGGACAGGGGAAGAGCGTGTGCCAGACAGCATGGTGGTGACCCATGTGAGGCTGGGGTCTTAGCATCCTGTGCCAAAGCACCAGCAGGTCAGGTCCCTTTTCCACAGTCACACAGCTGGTAAGTGGATGAACTGGATTTTGAACCCTGGACTTGATCCTCAAACTCAGTCACATATGGTGAAGGACCTCTGGGGTCTCGTGCCCTGAGGCACAAGTGGGGGTCATTGTTACGAAGATCAGCTCCAAGGAGGAGGTGGGGTGGATTCAGCTGGGTGTGCAGGTGACCGTGTCAAGGACTCTAGGGGTCTGTGCTGTGGCAGTGACCTCAGCACCCATCATTTTCCTGTCCTTCCATCCTGAACTGTGGCCTAGAGAACCGGCTGTTTCCTTACTCCATTGAACCTATGAGAAAGCCGAAACTTAGAGAGTTTGTGCCCCTGCTCTGACACACACAGCCGGGACACGGCAGAGGCTGTTCAGTTACATCTTACCCTGCCTTGCTTCTCCCAGAGGCCTGGGTCAGGGAGCAACTGGGCTCCCCTGGGCTCTTCTCTCAGTCTCCAGGCCAACCCCCACTCACAAGTTTCGCTGAGACGCATCCATTTTCCCCTCCCATATTTATCCTTCCCATTGGGTCAGCTGTTAGACGCAGGCCTTGAAGTTGCAGTATCAAATTCCTGTGGCCTTGTTGCCCTGAGAGTCCCTCTCCTTGCTCAGCAGAATGTAAACTGTATGGGGGAGGTGGAGAGGGAGCAGGAAGAAGGGGAAGAGGGAGAGGAGGTGATGGAAGACCTTTCTTTGATCTTGCCTTGGTAAGATTTGGCTCTCAGAAGAGCTCTCATTCAAGGTCAGAGAGCATAGAAATTGGTGAGAAGGCCCAGGGCCCCACTGCACATAGCAGCGGGCTCTGGACACCTCTGGCCAGCATCCCAAAGAGCCTTCCTTTGTACGCGGAGGCAAACATCTGGTGTAGGTAGTATTGCTGGGCCTCTTCTGCCAAATGCCACCCCCATCTTTATTCATTTCTGTAGTTCAAGGGAAATCTTTGCTCAACCTGGGAATCAGGAATGGCCTCCCCCAAGCCTTGTGTCCCCAGAGGCCCCGGCCAGCCTGCCTTCCCTGTTCAGAGAGGCTTTTTAGTCAAAGGCACAGCCCAGGCCAGGCCCCAGCGGATGCCAGTAATGTATTCACAGTCGTGACACGCAGCCCCCGTGTGTCTTGAACCCCGGCCTCCGGGGATTGGTGAGGCCATGCCATCGACCCAAAGTCCTGGACCGATGCCCTGGTCTAAATCCATCAGGCTCAGCGGCCCCTGGGTCCTGGACCACTGAATAATTTACGGTTCCTGGGAGCGGCAGGGAGCGGGTCACTGGAGTTCATGGGTTAATAACAGGTTTGGTTTTCTATGTCAGCAGCTCTCCCGATAACGTATGAAAGAATCCTATTCTGTTGATTAGATTTTGAAATGGATCAATTTTTAATCAGCCAAACACCTGACTCACTCAATAAGCAGGGCATTGTGCAGACAGGAGGGAGGCCGGCTTTATTTACAGGAGTGTTTGTTTTTTTGGGGGGCCAGTGCGTAAATGCCCACCCCACTCCCTCCTCCTGGCAGAAATTGACCGGGTTATCTCTGACCTCAGAAGGCAGCGTTTGATTCCCTTTCTGATGACTTGGGAAATCCATGGGTCTGTTTAAGAGATAAGAATGACAGCTAACAGTTTGATTTAGTCATCGTACTTATTGACGGGGAGAGCATTTATTTGCCAATGAAGAAATTTTGCTTAATGTAACGTCGTGGAAGGAAGAGGAGCCAGAGCTAGCTCTGGCTGTGTGTGTGGGGGAAGCGAGGTGGACAGACAGAGGGGAATTGCAGTGCTGGGGGGTGGGAGGTTGCTGGGTTCACTGGCCCTACCCTGCGAGGGTCTGAAAATACCATCAGTGAGCAAGTGTGCCAGATTTGCCGAAGACAGATGGTGGCAGAGCAGGGTGTGTCACGTTGGGTCATCTTGCTTATTCATTCAACAGACACTAGAGTTGGTAAGATCAAGCTCAACCGGGGACAGCCTGGGAGGGTGAGGGATGGATCCGGCAGGTTTGGTCCCTGGTCAAGGGACTGAGGAGGAGATGGTGTTGATACCAGTCCAGCCTGTAGTGTCCTTGGTCCGTGGGGGCAGAGGGCCCTTAGTGAGACTTCACTGTAGACGAGCCCTTCGGTTCCTCACACTCAAGAGCTGGGATCAGGGGCTGAGAGTGTGAGGCCGGACTTGTGTCTCTCAGCATGCCTTTCACAAGCGGGGGGCCTCGGATAGACAAACAAATTAAAGCAACTTTCTCTACAGAACCTTCTAGAAGAACTCAACAGGAACTGCAGACAGTGGGAGTCCCTGGGAGGGAGTTCTTGGGTAGCCTGGTTTGCTCTGTATACTGAGGCATGTGCTGTCATTTGGGGCTATACCTTGGTATGCACCTGGGGACCAGCAGTGGCATTCAGAGCTGGGACTGGAGTTGCTCCCCCTGTTTGGGGCACCTGCCTGCAGCTGTGATCATACAGCTATGTCAGGTGGGGGGCAGCCACTGTCTTCCAGTGGGGCTCATCCTCCTCATACTAGCTGGGGGAAGTCATGAACTTGGTTGCCCCTGGAGTATCCTGGGTAGGATTCCTCCCTCTCATAACCTCTTAATCCAAACTTGATGTGGGTTGGTGACCCATTCCTAGAGAGATCTCAGCAGAGCCAGCTGAGTTAGTAGTGTTAGAAGCCCTGGGTTCTGGTTCTGGCCTGTCACTTGCACTCCTGGTGACCTGAACAGGATTTCTGGGCCTCTGTTTTCACATGTACAGTGGGAATGACAGGACCATCACAACTGTCGCAGGGCCTGTGAGCCTCTTGTCCTGTCTTCCCATACAGCCCCCCATTTGTCTAGTAGCCACCCCCAAAGCACCCGTGCACAAGACACTGCTGGGCCGTCTTTACTCTCCACCACTCTCGGTGCGATTAAGTGTAGACTTTGCACACCTTTTTGATTGATTCCTCTCATTAAAATGTCTCTTTTGCATGCCACTGTGTGCCAAGCACACGAGTATCTGGCACACAGTAGACACATGGTTAAGTTCCTGTGCGGGTAAGGAACAAGAGGAGTCAATGTATTTTGAGCAGCAAGCTCAGGTACATTCCCGGTCACGTGGCTGCCTGGAGCTAGTGAGCTGTGCGGTTTCCTCCTCTGTCGGATGCTGAGCTCTCGCCCTAGACATTGGTTACTGTCAGCTGATGCGGATTCGGAGTTCTCTGCCTACGGCTCGAGCCGTCATTCTTCAGCACACGGAGAGGGGGTGGGAGGCTCAGGGAGCTGTTGGTACCCATTTCTGTAGGTTGGAAAGCTAGGCTGCCCTTGGTAGGACCCTCAGCCAAAGCAGTGCTGTGGTGATACTTTGTGCTGTAAGAAATAAAGCTTGCCTGAAGATCAGACTGCATAGCTAGCCACACTAGTTAGCCATGGAGGCCAGGCAGTGGTGGCACACACCTTTAATCCCAGCACTTGGGAAGCAGAGGCAGATGGATCTCTGTCAGTTCAAGGCCATCCTGGGCTACACGAAATCCAATTCAGTCTAAAAGAGAAACAGAGATCACACCTTTGACACCAATACTTGGGATCACACACCTTTAATCCCAGCGCAAGAGTGATATGGCTGGGCAGAGAGAGGAATATAAGAGGGAGGAGACAGGAACTCAGGCCATTCAATCTGAGGATTCCTAGAGACAGAATCGCCCATTAGGTCTGAGGGCTCGGCAGAGGTAAGAACTAGTGGTGGCTGCTCTGCTTCTCTGATCTTTCAGCATTTATTTCTTTTTCTGACTTAGGGTTTTTATTATTAAAACCAATTAGAATTCACGCTATACTGTGGTGTCCAGAGGACTTGACCCAGGCCACCATGGTAACCTCAGCTCAAGTCTACTCTCCTGAGACTCCCATCATGAGGGACTTCCCAGACACAGGAGGGGTGGGTCTGGCCCCTAAAAACACAGTGGTAGGAGTTACAAGGCGGGGTGAGGCTAGGACCGTATGGTGGTCAAGTTGACCGCAGATGCCATGTGAACCACTGTATGGAGGCTGCCTCTTCGGCAACTATGACAGGGCAGGAAGAGACCAAAGAGTCGCAGACTTCCACCTGCTGGTGACCATGTGTCTGGCCTTTTCCAAAACAAGGCCGCCCTTTCTGAGGGTTGAGTGGCCTGGAGCTTGGAGCCCCTCCCCACCCTCTCCCTCAGTCATCCATTCCTGGGAGCTTCTCCTCAGAGGAAGGCCCTGGGTCTAGTCTCTCTGAGAGGCCTAATGACTCTTGAGTTCAAATGAATGGGGCAGGTGTGAGGTTGAGAAGAAAAGGACGTTCCCTGTGACCTTCAGTGGACACCTGCAGTGTGCACGCCCGAGAGGCCAGCCCAGCACTCGTGGGATTGTACTCTGGTAACAGGACCCAGCTAACCGTGCTCTGGGCATGTACCCTCTGCAATAAAGGACACAGGGGGAAGTATGTTGGGGGCCCTGGGACTGGCAGGGAAGCTGGGAAAAGAGGAAGCTTCAGGGTGAGCCACTTGGGACCCAGAGAACTTACTCATCGTAGGTGGCTTTGGTGAGGCCTTGCCATAGACTTTAAGGAGAGCCACAGCGGCATCTGAGTCCTGGTGGAAGAGAGTTGGTCGTTGGGGGAGGGAACCCTGGGTCACCAGGGGACAGAGGGCCTACATACCCTTCCTGCCAAAGTTCTCAACCTGTGGATGTGTTGAGAGATTGCCTGAGAGAGCAAGCTTTTTCTCTTTTGTTTCCTTCCTCTTTTTAAGGCCAGTTTAAAAAGAATTTCTTTTTCCTTTCTCCCTGTGAACAGGCCAGGGGCTATTACGGAAATAGTAAACAGAGGCCCCACAGAAGCAGCCTGTTTTAATTAGGGCATTAAAGTAGCTTAACGCTTACACTTTATATTTTTGTGAACTTGATTGTATAGCATTGTAAGCACCTGTGAACGTTTTAAGGCCTCTGGGCGGTGGTTATTTGCAGTCTCACAGGAAAGCTTCTATTTTAAAGCAGGCTGTGGTGAGGGGCCTTGCAGACTTCTTTGCTGTGCCTCCTGGGGGATCGAGTCAGGTCACGATGTTGGCGTGTGGCCTATGGTTCCTGGATGTCACCCAGCCACCCTGGGGTCCCTCCTGCGGGGGTGCACCCTCCTGGGTGTTGGGACTTGGGGATCCTGGGAGTCTAGCTGGTATGCTCAGAGGCCTGATGGTCTTTCCCCAGTGTGCCTCCTATATGTTTTTGTCCCTCCCTTTTCTAGCCACTGGGGTGACTTGGACAACCCGCAGCAGCTCCCAGCTCCCAGCTCCCGACCCCCTCAGTCTCCTCTCCACCCACTGTCTTTTTGCTCAGAAACCTTCCAGGGCCTCTCACCAAGGTCGGAAGAAATATAAAGGCGCACCCTCCCGTTCACCAAGGCCTTGGGCAGCCTTGGGTGCCCTCCATTCCCTCGCATTCGCACCCCTCACGTTCTCCCACAGCCCCAGCCTGCCCCTGATTCCCTCATTCCCTTGGCATCTAGTCTCCTGTTAACTTCTGTGTCTATGTGTGCGTATATGTGTTCATGTACATGTGTGCATGTGCATACATGCACGAGGAGGGCAGAGATCAAAGTCGGTGTCTTCCTAAATTGTTCTTTGCCTTTCTTTTCTCTCTCTCTCTCTCTCTCTCTCTCTCTCTCTCTCTCTCTCTCTCTCTCTCTCTCTCTTTCTTTTTTATTGAGACAAGTTCTCTTGCTGAACCCTGGGCTTGCCAACTAAGCTAAGCCCAGGGACCCACTTGTCTCGTGTTCCCAGAACTGTGATACATGTATCACCACGTCTAGCTTTTTGCACAAGGGCTGGGGATGGAACTCGGGTCCCCATTCTTGTGTGGCAGGTCCTTTACCCGCTGTTCTGTGTCCTCAGTGCCTGTTACTCTACACCAGTGGTTCTCAACTTTCCTAAAGCTGCGACCTTTTAATACAGTTCCTCATGTTGTGTTTGGTTGCTACTGCATAACTGTAATTTTGCTGCTGTTATGAATTGTGATGTAAAGATCTCATATGTGAGATAGAGTGCTGGTATGCAACCCCACTGAAAAGATCACGACCCACAGGTTGAGAACCACTGTATTAGACCCTGCACCGAGCACACAGCGAGTTTCCCTACCCACTGGAGCTGGCCTTCAGAGAAGGGAAGTTAGAACAAAGGCACAGACCAGGCACCTGGGTGGCCACCACAGTGCAGGCCTGAATGCCCTCTGGACTCCCTCCTGTTAAAGGCTCCATCATCAGCCTGAGACAGTGTTGGGAGTTGGCCAAACCTTTAAGAGGCGTGGCCTAGTGGGAGGAAGTGAGATGACTGGGCATGCCCTTGAAGGGCACTGGGGGACTCACGGTCCCTTTCTCTTCTTACTTCCTAGCTGAGAGGTAGCATTTGGAGATGTCCCCCACTAATAAAAATGAAAAATGAAGTCCCCAAAGAAGGGAAGAATAAGCCGGGGCTATTCCCACATGACCTCCCTGTTTCTGGTTCATCAGAGATAGACTGGGAATCTTGACACCACAGTGGTTGGCAGAGGTCACCTCAGGGATCTCTCCAGGGTGCCAGCGCAGGTCTGGAGCATGCTGAGGAGTCCACAGGAGGGTTGGAAAGGCTGCCCCAGCCTTCTCTGCAGGGGGGAAGCTTAGAGAACATCAGATGGGAAGCCAGTGGGCTGAAAGGGTGAAGGGGCCCAACCAAAGAAACACCTTGCGTGCTTTTGGTGTGGACAGAGCCTGGGTTTGTTTGTGCCATGGGACCTTTGTACACTCCACTGCCTTCTCCCAGGTTGCCTTCTCCCAGCTGGTCCCTGAGAGTCCAGTCCCTGACCATGTTAGTTGAAACACCCCTTATCTGTATTCTGTTCAAGCCTTTGCTTCCTTCCCCAAATGTGTGGCTCACTCTTCACCAGGTTCTAGATTGTTTATTTGAGGTCAGAGTCTCCTTAACATGTCGAGTTGAGAGATCTTGTTCCAGTTGGAACTGAGTGGATTTCCCACGGGTGATGGCCGCCCAGGAACCTTCTCTGAGTCTAGTCTTGGCTGGAAGCTGTGTGGCTGGTGTGAGCCCAGGATCGGCCGTGTGGTGGTAGGCTGCAGAAGGCATCTGGCTCATGTGCCGTCTGGCCTGCAGCCTCGTTCCTGGTCCTTGAAACAGCATGGTGGCCACACTTAGGACTCACAGCAATGGCCTTGGTGATTGCCACTTCCACCAGCCACCCAACCCTGTCGTGAAGGGAAAGCATGCCTTCCACTCTTGCCAGAAACCTTGGCTGTGTGTCAAGCTATATTCCCTTCATGGGGAGTGCCAGAGGGCGGGGCTAAAGACCGTGTTGGTTTCATGGGCGGGTGAAGTGCAGAGGCCACTGGTGCCTGGGACTGCATGACCTGGGGTGTGTCCAGCAGGGGAAACATTTTGATCAAAGGGAGCATGTTCGGCTGACCTGATGATTTCTTTC
This sequence comes from Alexandromys fortis, assembly GCF_014885135.2. Taxonomy (NCBI): domain Eukaryota; kingdom Metazoa; phylum Chordata; class Mammalia; order Rodentia; family Cricetidae; genus Alexandromys; species Alexandromys fortis. The sequence continues at coordinate 7,454,564 of NW_026067985.1, read as the reverse complement.
TCTTACTGATGAGAGCTCGGAACATATTGATTGAGGTGATCAACATTAGATCTTTCATAGTTAATGAGGAGCTGTCTGATTGATATTGGAAACAGTCACTGCCCGGGGCTTTTAATGAAGCCTGTGGAGGGGAGAGAGAGAGAGACACTTGACATTACAGGTGGAGGAGTGTGGGCAAGAAGGAGGAGGGCTCTGCTCCAGCTGCTGCCCTCCGTCCTTGAAGCCTCAGAGCCTGGCTCTGCCCATCCCTTGGTCTCTGGGATCCCTTGCATCATCTTCTGTGAAATGGGAATGGTACTGTTCTCTCTGGGGGGCTTGGTGGCTTCGGAGGGTCAGAAATGACTCTGCATGTGAAGCTCTTGGCATGATGGGGACACAGTGACGTTTCCTGTTGGTACCTGGCTGTGCAGTTGGTGAAATGGTATACTGTAGAATTCCTTTCCGCTGCTGTGGGTGATAGTGTTGAGCTAGACAGGGCGTTGTTCCTCGGGAGAAGGCACACACCGCCTTCTCTGACCAGCATGTCTTGGTGTTCATGGCTTTGCCATGCGCCATCCATCCACCCAATCATTGGGTCCTGTGTTAGCGCAGGTGGGGAGGGAGGACACATGGATTTGACATTCCTTTGCCTGGAGCAGCACTTGGACATAGTTGGAGCTTAGTAATTTTTTAGAATGAGTATTAAGAACAAACATGCCTGGAGCGGGGGTCTAAGAACCAAGGGCAAAATTTCAGAGAAACGGAAACTTAAGTTGGCACAAACGTGTCCTTGGCACCTTTATACCCAAGAGCCTGAGATAGAAAAGACGCCAGCTGGGTTTCAGTGAGTCCATGGTTATATTATGGTATGCTCCTGTGAACAGTGGTTAGACTGCCGTAGTCTGCCTGAGCCCATGGCTGACTGTGGTATGCCCGTGTGAATCTTTGGCTAGACTGTGTTTAATTATGGTATGCCCACATGAGCTAGTGGTTAGACTCTGGTGCATACAAATGAGCTGTTGGCTAGACTACAGTATGCCCAAGTGAGCTTTTGGTTAGATTGTGATATGCCTGTGTGCATCCATGGTTAGACTGCGGTATGCACATGTGAGCCCTTGGTTAGACTGTGGTAGGCCTGTGTGAGCCCTTGGTTAGACTGTGGTAGGCCTATGTGAGCCCTTGGTGAGACTGTGGTAGGCCTGTGTGAGCCCTTGGTTAGACTGTGGTAGGCCTGTGTGAGGCCTTGGTTAGACTGTGGTAGGCTTGTGTGAGCCCTTGGCCTCATCTCACGCAAGGACGTTGCTGTACTTTGTTGGATGTTGTTATGTTTGTTTATAAGTGGGGAAACTGAGGCTTGAGGGGGGAACTGGAGCTGTTATCCCCTAGCCCCAGCTCCCTGGGATGAAACAACAGCCACTGTTTGTTTTGTCTCACTCCACTGTATTCTTAGAGTCCCCCATCCCTGTACAGTGACCCAGGCTCCAGGCTCCTCAGGAATTCTAGCTGAGCTGAGATCTAGTCTGTAGGCCACCAGACTGAGCCCTGGGCATTGACCCCCTCTTCTCCACCCCGAACAGTCTCCTCTCAGAGGAGGGATGAATTAAAGAAGAAAGCATCTAAAGGGTCCATGAGGTACTGAGTCAGAGGGCTTAAGACCTGAGTTCAGATCCCCAGCACCCACAGACAAAGCGGATGTGGTAGAGCACGCACCTGTAGCCCAGTGCTGGGGAGCTGGAGGATCCACAATCCCTGGGGGTCTTTGACTAGCCAGTGTAGCTGAAGCAGTGAGCTCTAGGCTGGTGAGAGGCCCTGTCGCAAAGGAGGGGTGTCGTTCTTGAAGATGATGCCCAAGGCTGTCCTGTGACATGCACACACGCCATACATGAAATGCATGCGCGCACCCCACCCCCACCCCCCGCCGCCCAGAGTCAGCATAGTGAGGTGCAGGAGGCTGCATAGAGAGGATGGCCTAGGTGGGGGCAGCTGGCCCTATTTGGCTCTTTTATTCAGGTTGCAGGAGAGGTAGTCACACCTCAGGGTGACAGAGAAGGGATATGACTCAGACGCTCCTTTCCAGGAAGGCCTGGAGCCAACAGCTAGCACCAGGCTAACCAAGGTCAAGGTCCCACTATGGGGACCTGAGTCTGGGAAGAAACGCAGCAGGGACATTGAGAGTACAGGCGGGCCACCTCAGCCAGTGCACAGCCCCCATGCCGACTTTCCCTGAGACCTTCTGGAGATCTAGAGGCAATGGTCGGCAGAGCAGTGTTAGGCCACATTCCTTCCACGGGCTCCAGGGAGGTTGTCCCTGTTCTTCAGCCCTGGTCACGCAGGCAGGGCCTTTCAGCCCTGGTCACGGAGGCAGAGCCTCGCTGCACAAGCTGCCCTGTGTCTCCCCTCCCTGGCACCCCTGGCACCCTTCTGTCAGTTCCACTTTGGAGGAGCTAGTCGTGGGAGTGGGGTCACCCTAGCCCCATATGCCACCTTCACTTGACTCGATGAATCTCCCAAAGTCCTAGATCTGGGGCCACATCTTGGGATTCTGAGAAGATGTGGATTAGGTGGGGGGTGTCATGCTTCAACCCAACTCCAGCATCATCAGGAGACATTTGGGGTGAGGGTATCCTCTGTGCTTGGTGTTTGGGGACTCCAGGCTTTGTATCGGCCATGTGTGACTGTCTCCACAGTTACAGGTGGAGCCACGGATAGGCTGTGCACTGTGATGGGGCCAGAGGTTGCCCATGGACCTTGCTGTGCCCGAGGAGACCCCTGCTCCTTGAGGGGTGGAGCTCATGCCACCCTCGCCACCCTCAGCTTTCCGCTTAGTAAGGTAGGGATAGCAGTCTGGGTTGAGCTTTCCCCCTTCCAGGCAGTGAAGGCCTTAAACCCATTGTTTCGTGCTAGGGGTAGGGGCATCCAAGGGCCTCACTGTTGAGACAAAGAATGTGGGACTTGGAGAAGCATGACCCCAGTGGTGGCTGCTGGTTTCAGGAGCTCAGCCTCACTTCTGGTACCCAGCCAGTGATTTGCCAAGAATGGGCCAACAGGACTGAGCCAAGCTCTTTATTGATAAAGTCACAGTGGGGACTCTGAGGCTCCCCTTTGCAGGGGTTCTGTGAGGGGGAGCTGATTGCTATCCTATTTTACAGACAGTGTAACTGAGGCAAGGCAGGGTAAAGCCCACTGTGCAAGGCCACCCAGCTATCCAGTGGCAGAATCACCATTCAAATGCATGTCTCCCCTCCTTAGGTGCCTCCGTGCCTCAGTTTACCTTTCCTGTAGAGGAGTCATGAGATCCCTCCTCTGCAGTGGAACCGCTCCAAACCTCAGAGGTGACAAGAACTCCGGTGCACTCTGGCAGTCTCAGCTTCCCTGTCCCTCCCTCACACCAGGACTTGAGATCTTTACACGGATGGGAACTGTGTGCGGGGTGGTGAGCCTGAGGCGGTGGTGAGCGCGCGTGTGTTTGCAGCAAATATTTTATAATAGACAGGCCTCGTCTGCCACTTCTAAAAGTAGTGGGGGAAAAAACCCACTTTGAGAAAATAAAAATAGCCCCATTGCCTAAGATGCTGAAGTCACTAGCTCGGCAGGGACAGCGAGCAAGTCCTGGGCTAGAGACTTCTAGGACAGATGCCTACGCTTCTAGGGAACAAGTCTTCATGGTTAGCTTTTGGGCAAAGGGGCCACTTGTCCATATCTTCTCTCCTGAGACTCAGAGGGGTGCCTCCCATGAGATGTCCATCCTCCTTATTCTTTCCAGTGACTTTCCATGGAGCTTCTTCTATTTTGTGGAGTCCCAGTTGTGCCTGGTGAAATGGGAGCTTGGCTGGGCCTTTGTGCCCATCTGGAACCTGAGGCTGCCAACCCTGTGCCTCCAGGGTTGAGCCTGAATTAGTGTGTATCTTACAGGGCCCCCACCGGGAGGGGATGGACGGAGAAGGGCTTCCTGGGCGGCCTTGGGTTAAATAAGAATTGGCCACTGATGGGTGCGGTGGCCAACAACATCACCATGGGAGCCTTGATCCTCCACATCACAGAGGAAGCTTGGTGGGAAGAGTCATCGGGCCCAGCAGAGCTATGGGGACAGGGAGAAATGGAAAGACTGGTTCCTGGCCGCTGCCCTGTCATCCACAGCCAGGAGAGTCTAGATGAGGGTCACTGTCTGAGCCGGGAGGGGTGCTGGGAACCTGGATGTGAGATGCGTGTCTTTCCTGGGGGCTCCTAGTAGCGCCACCATCCAAAGCAGTGACAAGATGGTGGGGTTTTGTGGTGTGCGTCGGATTTGTCTGTGGACCAGAAGTTTGGATAGGTTTGTTTGGTGGTGGGGTAGAAACAGCTACTAAGTTGTTTCTGTGGCCCGCATCACCTTGTGAGCAGGGGATCCTTGCTGAGGGTCCTCTCCTGCCCTCAGGCGTTTCTCAGGGACAGCTTTTGTTGAACAGTCACTGTTGGTTTTCCTGGAATTTGGGATCAAGCTCTGGTCAGTGACCAGCTGTGCTGGCCTACCCTCTCAGGGGTTTGGTTTTGTGTTGTTTGATCTTGATCTTTGAAATGGAGGCAAGGATCCATGAGTCCCTGTTTTGCATTCGTTTCCTCACTTGTAAAGTGTCCTATGACTGTCCACCTGGGCTGTCATGAAAGGCTCCCGGGAGGAACGTTCAGGGCTGGTCTGTAGTCATGGCCTTGCTCGCAGTGGGACTTTCCAAGCTACCAGTGCTGTATGAGGTACCACACTTCACTCACGGTGGCCCCAGGAGGCTCATGGCCCCTGTCTACTGTGTTTGGGCACTGCTACTCTGTCATGCCCCTCCCAGTATCATTTTGTTTTTTTGGTTTTTTGTTTTTTGTTTGCTTGCTTGTTTTTTTTCAACACAGGGTTTCTCAGTAGCTATGGAGCCAGTCCTGGAACTCGGGCTTGAGTTCAGACTGGCCTTGAACTCACAAGAGATCTGCCTGCCTCTGCTTCCTGAGTGCTAGGATTAAAGGTGTGTGTTCCCACCGCCTGGCTTGTTTTGTTTTTTCCTTAGAAAAAGTCTGACTTTGTAGCTCTGGCTATCCTGGAACTCACTATGTAGACCAGGCTGTCCCCAAACTCACAGAGATTTGCCTGCTTCTGCCTCCTGAGTTTTATGCCTCCCTCCCTCCCTCCCAATATCTTGAAGCCACAGTTGGGAATACTTTGGACCAGCAGACTTCGTACATTCTTGGTCAGATTACTGGCCCCAGATCTGGCCTGGAGAGAGCCAGAGTGGAGCCTGGGAGTGAGGGTGGCCCAGCAGCCCCCCTCAGGCTGAATTTCCTCCTGTAGGGTCTTAGATGCCTCTGGGGCCCGGTGGGAGTGCCTGGGCCATCACTTATCCTGAGCACAGAGTTCCCTGAGTGAGTGTTAGTGCCCCTGGGCTCCCCATCAGCGGGAACAGCAGGAACGGCCCAGGGAGCAAAGCATCATTGTTCCTGGAACCTGGTTCATACCCTTATGACTTCTAGGGGCTAAGATAGAGCCTGTCAGCATGGGCAAGGTGGAGATGAACCATGCTTCATTCTGTAGCTGCTGACCTTGGCTCTCTACCCCCCCCCCCCACTGCTATCCTGGGCAACAGTCCCAGTGGCCTCCATGCTTGAATGATGGAGGCCAGGCCCCAGGCTGCTGCTATCCATGTGGTAGCTTGAGAATCTGAAAAGTAGACCCTCCCTTGTGCCTTCTCATCAGAACCCACCTTGACTTCCCTGGCTTCTTCTCCTGATATGCCCAGGAGGTTACTGTGGGCTCCCCAGCTGTGTGTGCCTCCTGAGCCCCAGGGATGGCTGTATGGTGAGATACACATTATTCTGGGCTGGGCCCAAGGGTCTTAGATACTCAGTCTCACCACCCGCCTCCCTTCTACGTCCTTTCCTGCCCCCCTTCTTCCCACACTGCTCCCCAGTCCCTCCCTCCCCTTTCCCCTCAGCCTGGGGCACTAGGGAGAACACAAAGACTCTTGGATCTCTCTTTTTGGCTTTATTTATTAAAGACAAACTAATATGGGAGACAGGCACAGGGCACCAGCAGCAGTGGGAGAGCTTAAAAATTATATTAATCACGGCAGCGGTAACGAAGCTTATGAACGTGTCTTGGATGCATGGGGGGTGTTCGATAACTGAGACACACTGATGCAACAGGGATAGTGGGGAAGCCCGCCCATCTCAGCGCAGGCTGGGGAATACCACACTCAACCGCACCCAGGGCCAGACCTGAAGCAGCCACGGGAGCCACATGCTGCTGGTCCAGGCACAGGCTTGGGGCTGTATGACGCCCGGGAACTTCACTGGGTCCCAGGAACAGTGCAGGCTCTTTGTGATTTTGTTGGGGTTCAGGTGGGTGTGCATTGGGGTTCAAGTGGGCTTGTTTTGGGCTCCAGGGCTCCAGGTGAGCATGTGTTAGGGCTGAGGGGGCTCCCTTTCTTGTGTAGTTTGTAGCCAAGGTTGGGCATCTGGTGAGTTAGTTTCAGGAGCTGTGTTGTGGCATGAGCTACCGCCATGGTGGCCTGTGCACTTGACCTTTGTGCAGAGAGCTCTCACGCCACACAGAGAGCAGGACTGCCGGGAGAAAGCTGGGAGGAGCTGCTCTAGAGGGCCAGGCCTGTGTCCAGGGTCCTAAGCCTGGAGACTGAGAGTCCCCAGAGTATTGTCGGAGCTACAGAGAGATGTCCACTGGTGTTTCCATTGCCCCCCCGTTGTCCCACTAGGGTCTGACCTGGTAGCCCTTAGCAGGACAGGTAGAAGCCCAAAGCCTGTGTCACCGTCCTCCTGTTAGTGTGTCCTTGCTTGCTTCTATCTTTTCTGGTTCTCTCTGGCATCTGTGGGAGGAAGACCTAAGCTCTGGGCTGTTGTTGCCCCGGTTGTTGGCTCATTCATCCTTCAACTCCCGGGATCTAGTGGTTTATTGCAGGCTGCCCGCAGGGAATCCCAGGATCAGATAGACTCAGAATGAGGCAGGTAGAGGAAGCTGACTTGAGCTGGGAGCTGGGAGGCCCAAGAGCTGTGGGTAGGTGCTTGGCTAGCCTGGAAGTCCAAGGCGAGCTGCCTGGATGGGGACAGCAGCCTGTGTTCCGCGTCCCAGTGAAGATGGGATCTAAGCTGTCCTGCTGGACATAGGATCTCGGGCCCCCCAGCTAGGGTACAAAGTGACATGGAGACTTAGAGGTGACTGAGTATGTTTTGATGGGAGAAGGCAACTAGAGCAAAGGCTAGAGTCACCGCCCAGAGGGCCTGGGGTCCCCAGGGTTGGAGCAAGGCCCCAGCTAAACTAGCATTTTTGTGTCCTTTTCCTGGGGACTCATTCACACGGCTCACTCTGCTCTCTCAGGCCCTGTGTAGTCTCCTTTCTCTTCTGAGCTGTTACCGGGCTCAGATTAGGCCCTATAGGGGGTGTGAAGTGAGATGGTATGCAAGTAGGGTGCTTTGTGGGTGGGTAATGGAGCCCCACTTTTCATCCCGCCCCCCACTGTCAGATCTCGCCACTTGAAAGCCAGTGTGTGTGTGGTGCTAATGTGGAGAGCAGGGCTGGGGCCACAGGGATCCAACTTACTGAGATGTGATTGTGGGGAGAGTTGGAGTATCATTGTAGATTTGAGACTTCTGATTGCCCTGACCACTTTAGTGGGGCCTGCAGGAACAATGTAGGTGACCAGCTGGTCCCAGGGCTGGAGCCTGGGACACAGTACTTCGTGTCCCTTCGATGCTTGGCCCCCTGCTGGTGGTCAGTGCAGGGGGGAGGTGGCATCTAGCTGTCTCAAGAGCCAAAGAGGTAACGCCACTGCCTTTAAAATTAGAAGGAAGATGTTTGTTGCGGAGCAGAACCTGCGTCAGCTCTGAGTCCTGTGGGAAGGGCCGCTAGCAGCCTTTCGCATTTATTTTTGCACATTCTTTGCATGTGCCGAGGCTGCTGACGGCCCTCGCTCAGCTCGCTCTTGGAGGGGCTCACGCTGCCCATCCCTGCTGTCACCGGCTGTCACTGGACGTGGCTGTATCGGTGGCTCTCGAGAGGACAGAGCTGCCCAGGGTGAGTGCAGGAGGATGTGGGGTGCTCAAAATTCAAGACGGTGTCCTGTGTCTGTCCGTGTCCTGTCTACTGTGTGTGGTGGTGGTGGTGGGGGGGTGGATCTGTGACTTCATGGTTTTCTTCCTCAGATCATGGCTCTGAGAATCACCTGCATGTGAGGTGGCGTGGGGGTCTTTGTCCCTGTGCATGTGTGTTCAGGAGTTGTGACTTTCAGGGTCTGCGCCTGTCTTCAGGAGGTGGCCATGGGTGTGGATACATGCAGGTTTACACTCTGCACCCTGTGTGGCCTTGGGTAGACCCAAGTCTGTAATCGTGGTTCCCTGTGGCTGCAGGTATGTTGTGTGTGCTTCAGGGAATGGACGTGTGTGAGCATACACTGTGTGCATGTACAAGGGTGTGTATAAGTGCCTTTGAACATGTGTGCACACACAGGGTGCGTGAACAGTGCACTGTGTGGGCGCACAGTGCGTGAGCGTTCTGGGTGAGTGATGGTTGGGCACACGTGAGCTGCATGTGTATGTGCACGTGGCACGCTTTTGGCTCCTGCCAGAGCAGGGATGCTATGGACCTGCCTGGCCTTGAAAGCTGGTGCAGGCTGAGGGGGACAAGCAGACTGCCCAACCGGTCCTGGATGGAGCTGTGACTGTTCCTCCACCTGGCCCTGCTTGCCGTCTGTGGTATTGTGGGTGCTGTGGCCTGTGGCTGACAAGGGCTGCCCTGTCCCCAGGCTTTCCCAGCAGCGTCTCCAGAGACAGCGTCTCCGGCCCTGGAGATGATCAGGATGGTTCAGTCCTCTTTGGGATACAACCTCCCTACGCTTTTACCCTCCAGGGGCTCCCAGCTGGGGGAACCTTTCCCCTGCGTGGGCCTGCCCACAGTAGATCCTACCTTCTGCAGAGCAGGTGGCTGGATGGGAGAGGGAATGTCACAAAGCAGAAGCCAGGCACCTTGCAAGGTGCAGCGAACCCAGCCTCTGGGTGGTACTATATCCAGTCTGCCTTCCAGTGCTGTGTGGCCTTGGGCACATCAGTTGGCCTCTCTGAGTCTCACTGCTTCGGCTGTAAAATGGGGTTGGCACAGTGCCGGGGCTGGTGCCTGTTTCTCATTTGTTACTGAGAAGACCTTTCTTGATTAGCACAGGTCTACATGGCTAGCTGGTGTACGTTGTGTGTTCTAGCCATGTGTGATCCTAGCCAGCTCAGTCCATCCGTGCCTCGGTTTCCTTACCTTACTTAAGTAGCATTATTAACTGTACCTACATCTTGGTGATACTCTGAGGGTGTCTCCTCATTTTACAGGAAAGGTTACAGAGCAGGCACTATTGTTGTTATTTCTGGAACAGTGGAATGCAGATTAAAACATCCCCAGCCTGAAAGCACTCCTATTGTTCCGCTCGGGTGGAGGCCTCTTCCCCGCAGCCCTGCCTGGGCTAGGATATAGGCACCGGCAGCCTGGCACGGGGGTGAAGGGCGGTGTCCCCGTGGGTGGGCCGATCTGTCCTCCTCTCTCCAGCAAACTGGCACAGTGGGTACACACTTGGCTGAAACCACCCTGGGCTGCAGCCAGGGGCAGGAGCAACTCACAGAAGGGACCCTGGCAGTGTTCACTCAGCCTTGGTTCAGCCACTTTCTGACTTGCAGCAGTTGCGGCCACCCAGACTGTCGTGTGCTCCCTGCAGAGCTGACATGTGAATGGTGGTGGCAGGCCTCAGAGGGGAGGGTGGTGTGGTGTTGCCCAATACAATGCCCAGGGTCAGCCGGCTCTACAGCTACTGTGGGGTGTTTAGGCGCACAGCGCCGTTCGTGGCCTGGGTGGGTGGCAAAGCCACAGACTCCCCACTTAATCCTGGCATCCAGGTTGCTGTTAAAGTCCTGGCTTCTCTAAGTGCTGGGTGACCTTGAGCCAAGCGCTTAACCTCTCTGGCTCCCTCTCTAGCTGCTTACATTTTGTTTTTTTTTAGTGTTTAAAAATCGGGTGGGTATATGCAGGCATATGCACATGTCACAGGACATCTGTGGAGGTATAATGGCCGGAGATAGAGATGTCATGAAAGGCCCAGACCAGGGTGTAGGTTAGAAGCTGGGCGGCGAGGGGTGGAAGGTAACACTCCTAGTAGCTGTCAGCTTCAGGACCCTCATTCATCCAGTGAGTGAGTTCTTCTGGCCTCTTCCTGATGCCAGGGGGCCTGTGTCAGCGACAGAGAGCTGGTTTAGTGCGCAGAACCCCTGTTGGTTTCTCCGGAACTGGGTCACGGTGAGGGAGACCCAGAGCTGCTCTCTCCTGTCATGGTTCAACTCTATGGATCTGTGTAAGGTGCACTCAGGGGGCGCCCACTTCTACAGATCAGGAGACCCAAACGTTCCAGGCATGGCCTCCCATGTCTCTATCTAGCTTCTGGGATGTGGTTGTCTCGGCAGGCAGCTTTCTCCCTACTCCTAAGGCTAGAGTGTTGCTCTTCCTTAGTAGGTACAGTAAGTGACTTGGGTGTCACACTGGAGGGACTCTCTGCCAGGATGGTGAGCGGCTGGGAACACCTGTGCGTCCTTCCCCCACAAGTCCCGCCGTGGGCTCCATGACCGCTAGCGCCTAGCCCTTGTGGTTATATCTTTAGTCTTTCATGGGCACGATGAGGTCTTATTCCACACCTGGCACCTAGCTCCATTGTACCCTGGCTGCATGGTGCTCCGTCACAGGCCAGGGTCTCTGATAGGCTACAGCTCCCCGTTTGATCCCAACCCCATGGCATAAAAATGCAGTAGGTGCCGAAGGAGCTCCTGTCAATGGGTTTCGAGCCTTGGGAAAGGCTTAGTTTAGAAGCCAGCCTCCTGAGGAGGCCCAAGGGCGTCCTAAACAAAACCCAACCCCTGAGCCATCTTTCTGAACTCCTCATGTATAGATGGGTCCCCATCTTTCCCGGGCTGAAATCCCAGCTCTTGCTCCTCAGGCTGTGTGATGTAAGACAACTTCCTTAACCTCTCTAAGCCTCTGCTTCCTCGTCTATAACATTCACGTTTATGTATAAGGAAGGAACTGAATGCAGGACTGTGGACCCCAGCATGGCTGCCGGTTACCAGGTGTGAAGACAGTGCTAAACTCCATTCTGCTTAGTGGAGGAGAGAGTCCTGGGTGAGCCCTGGGAGACACGCCCAAAGTCAAAGAGTAGGACCCTCACCTGGCCTCCCAGGCGGCCCCTACTCTAAATCTTGGGTTTTCTGCTGGGACTTGGCCCTTGGGGGACAGCAGCCATGCAGTAGGGCCGGGACAGTGTGAGTGGGTGCCAGCGCCAACGCCAACGTCACTGTGGCTTTGCTTACAGCACTCTGCGCCTCCCAGCCTGACATTTTGTGACCTTTCCTCCCCCAGCTTCTGCCCTTAGCTGCTCAACCCAGTGGTTCAGCATTGTCCCCAGATAGCCTCAGGGCCACACTGAGGGTTCAGGTGCAAAGAGGCATGCCCCCCTTCTTTCTATCCAGTACTTCAGAAATATTGGGAGTGATTGAAAGGAAATGTTGTTTTAGCTACAGTGAGGTGAAGTCTGAGGTCCTGAGCGATGGTGTGGCCTTGGGGGTCCCTCTCCGGTGGCCTTGGGAGCCCCTCTCCAGTTCATTTGAGTTGATAGGCTATGGGTATTGATTTCTCTCCTTCCTGCAAGGGCTGAGGAGGTGGTGACTCAGCAGAGGGGGATGGTTTGAAATTCGGGACTAGGCTGGAGGGGGGGGTGAGCAGGATGTTCTCCCCTCCTCAATGGTTGTCATCACAGAGGGGAAGGACTCTGGATCCAGCAGGAGCTTGCCCTTGTCTCCTCCCATCGAAGTGATGAAGTGCCATGGCTTTGCCTCCCTGTGACTCAATTTTCCCGTCTGCATGGTGGGCGAGCACTTATGCCTACTGGGTGAGCCATGCAGGGGACAGAGGGATTCTGACTGCAGCCATGGCGCTGGCGGCTCACCCCAAGAGCGTTCATTCATGTGTGTGGTACTGCGGTGGGCCTGAGGCCTCTCCCTTGCTAGACAAGAGGTCTGCCAGCAGGCTTCACCCCCCAGCGCCAGTAAGGAGTTTGAGGTGCTGTTAGACTGGTATAGTCTATGGGACACCAGAGGAGAGGGCTTGGGGGTGGGTCTCAGGCAATTCTAGAGAACTTCCTGGAGGAGGCTTTTGAATGACATCATGTGACCGAAAGAGGTTGTGTCAGACACGAATAGATAGGGATGCATAGAAGTCTCAGGAGATGCAGGGGGACAATGACTGTCCACTGGGGCCAGGTCGGAGGAGAAGGATGGGACAGCGGGGTCAGGGAGAAGTAAGGAAGTGACTGTAAGTTATGGAGCGTTGCTGGGTCAGCCACCCTTGTGGAATGGTCAGTGGACAAGCTACCGTGACAGCTGCACCACCACCGGCCTCCCGTGGGCACCAGCCCCATGCCCCACACAGTGCCGATGACAGCTTATCATGCCATGGGAACCACGACCCATTGATAGTGCCCAGGGTTGGACCCTGGTGAACCCCCTCTGTCCTGGCCTGCAGGCCCCTCACTGGGCCCTGGGTCTGATTTCCCAGGTCTCCTCTGAGACAGATTCCTGCTCCCCAGGGCTCCCGCCTGACCAAGCGGGGCAGTTTTCAAACAAGTATCACTCACGATTCTTATCTGCAGCTACATTTTGTTCTCCCCTGCGCTGGGCCTCACCTGGGCAAGGCCAGAAGCCTCCAGGGTTGCAGGGGCTGCTGCATCACCCATGCAGGAGTGGGTCTGCCTTGGAAGACCAGAGCACACAGGAAGAGAAGGTCAGGGCCTGGCAAGAAGTCACTTCTTAACTCTTGATGGTGAAATGACTGCCAAAAACATTCACAGAATATCAAAAAGAACTGAGACAGGAATTCCCCAGAGTCCCTGCGTGTGGGGGTTCCACCTTATCACAGAACCAAGGGTGACTGAGAGCCACCCGGACATTCGGTCCCTATTCAACCCCAGTAGGGCTCTGCTGACTCCCATGTCCCCAGTACGGAGTCCGTTTCTGCTCCATCTAGTTACCTCCACCCCTGATTTACAAGGTGCTGTGCGGGATCAGCTCAGGGTCCTTGCATGCTAGGGCAGGCACCCTCCCAGCAGCGCCACCTCCCAGCCCCCAGGCTTGGTCCTTTAAAACCCTAACCCTTTGGTGTGCACCGACCTTTTTGCTCTGGAGGCCGACTGTCCTCTGTGGCTGTAGCTTGTGTATTTTGGGCATCGATGTTGGAGGAGGGAGACAGTGTCTTCCTGGCACCCTGACAGGAGGTGCCACTGTCAACCCGTCCCCACCGTGACTGATGCTGACTTGATGTCAACTGGCCTCTCCCCTGAAGGGGTAGTCCTTCTCCGTGTGATCAGTAAGTCTCTTGGGGGGGGGGGCATTTGGAGGCTTGCTCAGAAGTTTAATGGTGACCCCACTGATTTTAGCGCCCAAGATACCCCCTTGCGTCAGTGACTGTGGTGTGCCACACGGTAATTTTCTGATTCCCATATCCCTTTATATTGATGAGTTGATGATCTTTCTCTCCCCTTCCGGGTGTTTGTTGAATACAGATGCTGAACGTTAGAACCAGGCTCCCCATGCTTGTATGACAGGCACGTCGCTGAGCCAGCCCCCCTCTTTCTTCCGTCCCGTCCCTGTGCCTCCTTCTAAAATTTGAGACCAGGTCTCAGTGTCGCCCAGGCTGGCATCAGACTCCCTGTGTGTGTCCTAGGTGGCTGTGAGCCCAGACCCTGAGGTGACAGGTGTGAGACTATGCCCAGCTTTTCCTCTCGTTCTTTTTCCCTTCACAGAAGCCAGCCTGTTCATCCCACGGGAGCTCCCTCCATTGGAGGTGACTGAGCAGGCTCCCCCTGGGGTCTCCTGTGAGCTCCTGTTCACACATCTGGGCAAGTGCTCGGTTGGCTCAATACTTTGGCGAGAACCCCTGGCAGTGGCCACTTGGTGTGGCATCGGTAGGTGCCCCAGGTCTGGCATTGAGAGCTCGTAGTTGTCACTGTGAGCTATTCACTGTTGACGTCCCTATCCTGTGCCTTTAGTCCTCAGCAGCAGCCTCTGCTGGGTCTGCAAACTCATTCACCAGCGCCACCTCTTGCTCTTAGCTCTGGGACATTTCTCCATGGAGATAGTGGCCCTCAGTGCCCATCAGCTCCTGCAGAAACAGGGGAGGAGTGTTCAGAAGGAAGAGCAGGCACTTGTCTCTTCCCCGTCACCCACCATTGAGTGTCCTGCTTTGCCGACCTTCTGCAAAGATGTCCAAGGAAATGTTTAAAAACGTTGCCAACAGCCCTGGAGTGGGAATGTGTGGGGCTGGCCACTTCCACTGTCACTGTCTGCACCCATGCTCTGGTTGTCACACCCTCTCTGGCACTTGGGGTCCTTACTTCTTGGCTCTGGACCCTCTGGGCTTGCAAGTGGCCTTGGGACCTTCCTTGCTTTCTGGAAGGACACACTGTTTCAGGCTCCATGGGTTCATTCCTGCAGCAGTTCGGGGCTACAGTCACAGTGGCCCTCAGGGGACAGAGTCGGGGTGCGGCAAGTGGGAGATTGACACTTGGGTCCCGCCTTCCTCACTCTGGCCCAGGGTGTGTCCCACAAGTCCAGTTCTTCTCCTCCACTCCCTTCCTCTGTCATCTTCCCCAGGACATGCTGGTTCATCTCCCTACCTCCCCCTTCTGACTTGGGCCTGGCCTTTTCCCCGGAGAAAATCTGAGAGCTCAAGGCACCACGTGAGTCAGGCCCTCACCTATGGTCCCTTGGTCATGTGTGACTCTTACTGTGGGTCCCTTTCTGGTACTGTTCAGCCCAAGGGGCTGCTCACTGTTTCTGTCTTTCTGTATCTAAGGGGCCTCTTCTCCCCTGACCAAACTCAGACCAGAAAAAATGACATGTAATATCCCTTCACCAAAGCGACTTAAAAATTAATACGGACCTCCATGTGCCACCCCGCCTCCACACGAGCAGCTCGTGCTCTCTGTTTGAGATTAAAACTCACATTTCATTTTTATATGCTGTGCTTAATCCAATAATGATTTTGCGTTGCAAACGGCAATAATATCTCTCAGCATAGTTAATCAGACTAGACTTAATGCTGTCACTATTTATTAACCTTTGTTGAAAAGCAAGAAGTTTCTCTCTGATCTGCGATTGTTGGTCTTGTCAGGATCTATCAAGTGAGAAAACAGTTTTGGCATTCATTAAAACGGCGCAAATCCCGAAATGACAATCGGGGCTGGGTGGGATCTAGTGCGTGAAATCCGCACTGTGTTTATCAGGATGGCTGAGGAGCGTGGTGGGGAGGCATGCAGGATGGTGGGGACCCAGCCCTAGATTCCTCCTGACTAAAATCCTTTTCCCAGGAGTTGAGGGAGGGAGGGCGGAGGATGGAGACTGAGCCACCGGGTGTCACTTGTCCTGCCATTCCTTAAGACGCTAAGCGGTGTGTGTCTCTCATCTCCACGGCCTGCGTGGATCTGGGGAGATGGCGTAGCGGGGAAAGAGTCTCTCTTTAGAGGTGGGGACCTGAACGTGGGCCCTTGAACCCATATAAGAGGATGTGTGTGTGTGTGTGTGTGTGTGTGTTCCAGACAGCTCTGATGTCTGGCCAGCCTGGCCTGCCTGGTGAGTTCCAAGTGCATGAGAGACCTTCTCTCAAAAAACAAGGTCGTTGGCACCTGGGGCTCAGTGCAGGGGTGGAGGTGTCCCAGTGTTCTCAGCTGGGACCTGTGTAAGGAGGGAGGGACCTTGTGGGAAATCCCCCAGCACCTGGGAGTTGAGCAGGCCCGAGTGTCTTGAAACTGCCTCTCTGGAAAGTCCCCAGGTGAGGCTGATGCATGGGTCTGTAAGCCCCAAGAAGTTACTGGTTTGGGGTTTTGTGAACCTTGCTGAGATGTCACTACTGGGCCAGCCACTGACCCTGGTTGGCAGCTGGATTAGGATGGTTTGTCCTGGGACCTTGCTGGCTCCGGGCACCTCACTTACTTCCTGCTGGCTCTTTTCTGAAGCCACCTGGCCCCACTGCACTTCAGCATTGTTCATGCCCTTGCTGACCAGCACCGGGATAGCCTCCCAATGCAGGTCCCCATCAGCAGGGCACAGTGAGGCCGAGAGGTACTTAAGAGGTTCCAGGGCTGTGAGGACGCTGGTGGGTGCCATGTCAGGCAAAAGACTTTGCCCATTCACCTGGCTGAGTCCTGAAGGGGCAACCTGGTGCGCACACCTGTTCCCCTGATAGGAAACTGAGAAAAAGGAAGCCTTCCACCTTCTGCAGCATCCAAAGGAAGGTGGGCTTTCAGGGCTCCCCTTTAGTCCGCTTCTGAGAGCTCCTGCCTCTGGCGTCCCTCTCCAGTCTTCGCTTTTCAAAGATGGCTTAAGAAGAACCTAACTGGGGGCCGGAGATGTGGCTCAGTTGATGGGGGGCTTGTCTAACATGTGCGAGGTCCCAGCCCTACACAGCCATGGTAGTACACACTTGTAATCTCAGCAAGGTGTCACTCTTCAGTTCTGCAGGGACTCAAGTTCAGAGTCATCCCTGACTACATAGTGCACTTGAGGTCAGCCTGAGCTACCTGAGACCCTGTCTCAAAACAAAACCAAAAGCCTGGGAGGGACAGTTCACCTGCAAGGTAAAGGCAGCAGGCATTCTGGAGTTGCCTGGGACAGCCAAGATCTCAGGACCAAGGAAGCCTCTGCCCCTGTGAGAGGAGGCCGAGAGCGGGTGTGGTTCATTATCTGGAAGAACGGGAGTGGGGGAGGGAATGTTATAATTCAGAGCTCTCCCTTGCTTCAGATCGTGAAGGAGCTCAGCCTGGTGCAGAGGATGGGAGCTTCTGGAAATAAGGAAGCTGCCTCTGACTGCGCCAAGATCAATGCCGGCTGCAGCACAAAAACTACCTTTTATTTCTGCCTTGCAAAATCAAGGCCTGCACGTGCTCTGGGAGGCAGCATGCTGGGATAGCAGGGCTCTGGGATCTGTCTGTATGGGGAGAGGAACCGCTTCTCCCCCTGTGGAGGTGGGACCTCAGGACTGCAGAGACCTAAAGGGCCCCAGGATGCTCCCAGCCGCACTTACAGTCTGTGCTCTCTTCTCTTCTGGGCCCTGAGAAACATCTTGCCACCTCTGAAGGCTAAAAGAAACCATGTTGAGGAAGCCCGTGGGTTTCAGCTGCACAGGGTCTCTCGTGTCTTCTGTCTGTTCCGTACAGTATTTCAAAGGCTTATTTTAGTTTTTAAAAGTTAGGTGTATGTGTACACGTGTGTGCGAGCACATGCACACATATGTGTATGTGAGTGCAAGTTTTCATGGGGCACAGAAGAGCATCCGATCTCCTGGATCTAGTTCTAGGTGGTTGTGAACCACCCAATGTGGGTGTGGGGAACTGAACTCAGGAACTCTGTAAGAGCATGAGGTGTTCTAAACCACTGAGCTGGGGCTGGAGAGATGGCTCAGGGGTTAAGAGCACTGATTGCTCTTCCAAAGGTCCTGAGTTCAATTCCCAGCAACCACATGGTGGCTCACAACCATCTGTAATGAGGTCTGGTGCCCTCTTCTGGCCTGCAGGCATACACACAGACAGAATATTCTATACATAATAAATAAATATTTGGGAAAAAAATAAACCACTGAGCTATCTCTTCTGCCCCTACTTTAATATTTATTGTATTTTATTTGTGTGTATGCATGTATGCGTATGAGCATGTATGTGCACCTGTGTGTGCTTGCATGTGTACACATGTATCGAGGCCAGAAGACAGCATACGGGAGTCAGTTCTCTCTCTTTGTCAGTTGGGTCTTGGGAATTAACCTCAGGTCAGCGTGCTTGGCTGCAAGTGTCTTTACCCCATCTGTCTTGCCAGGTGGCCCTAAGGCCACTTGGTTCTAAGATGTAGCATGGCCCCATGTCCGTAGGTACTGAGGTGTTGGGTAGCATCAATTGTTCACCTGGCTGAGCTCAGCAAGTCTGCAGTCCCGGCCACAGTGCTTGGCACTTTGGGTCATCTCTCAAGGAGGTCATGTGTGAGGCACATTTGGAAGGATGGAGCTCGCCAGGGATGGAGGGAAAGGAAATCCTCATAGCTAAGAGGAACAGCATCAACCAAGGTCCTGGGGCATAAAGGAGCTGGTTCGGAACTTGATGGAAGCCTGTGGGCGGGATGGTGGAAGGGGCGGGATGGTGGAGGGGGCGGGCAGTGAGGGCGGGTAAAGAGTGCCAAGTTCTAGGTGGGAATTGGGGAGGAACTTGGGGTTCTGAACACCCGACTCAGGCTCTCCCCAGCATGTGATGGGAGTGCCTAATCAGGGCTCGGACACTGGGGCGGTTGGATTGTCACGAGCTGTCACCCGTTGTTTGTTTTCATAAACTGTGGCCTTTGACACCCCCATTCCCTTGTGGTCAAACCCTTCCCCTTTTCTGTTTGAGTCTGTTGCGTGCCTCAAGTTCTCTGCGTCTGTGGTGTGAGGGAAGGTCTGAGGGTCCTTGTCATGTCTTAGGTGGACTTCCAGCTTAAGGATCGTTTTTAATTTTTTAAATGTGTTTTGCCTGCATGTGTGCCCGTGCCCCACTTTTGTGCCTAGAGCCTGTAGAGGCTGGAAGGGGGCATTGGATCTCTTGGCACCAGAGTTGCAGTTTGTTGTGACTGCCTTGTGGGTGCTGGGATGGAGCCCAGAC
This sequence comes from Alexandromys fortis, assembly GCF_014885135.2. Taxonomy (NCBI): domain Eukaryota; kingdom Metazoa; phylum Chordata; class Mammalia; order Rodentia; family Cricetidae; genus Alexandromys; species Alexandromys fortis. Next base: position 7,435,866 of record NW_026067985.1, on the reverse strand, counting down.
CCTTTGCAAGAGTCGTCAGTGCTCTTAAGCCATCTCTGTGCAGCCCCTGGAAATCGGACTTCAACACCCAAGGTGAAGTAAGCCTCTGTGGATGGGTCGTTGCTTCCTACGGAGAAGCCTGTCCACCCTTCCGGCACCTTTATGCGAAGAATCATCTTGCTGGTCTCGTTGTAGGTGGTGGTGATAATGCAGACCTTTAATTTCTTTGGTTAAGAAAAAAAAGTACCATTTTCCAGTGTCGCTTAGAGCACTGGGAAAACCAGCCGTGGGTCTTGATCAAATTACGTTCCCCTGGTGAGTGGGAAAGGCGAAGTCTACAAGATGTCGACAGGTAGGGAAGACGAGCTATGCACCCGCCCCCGCCCCGTCCTGAAGAGCCACAACATAGGGCATCGTGTTGGTGACTAATTGGTTTGTGGACATGACTGGGCTAGATAGATTTCATTGTGCTTTTGATCCTGAGTCAATATGGAGGCCGGGTGTTAATGAAGTCCCCTGGGCAAGGACTGTAAGGAAGACTGTAGGAAGAACTTTCTGAGAAGACTGGAGGTGGCCAGGCTGCCAGCATGGACTGTAGAACGTGGGGATTCAGATAGAGGCAGGGGAATTGGGAAGGTGGGGTGCTGCATGGGAGCCCTGGAGGGGGATACTGGGGGGACCCTCTGAGCTGATTCCCTAAGTTAACTAATACCGAAGAGAAACTTGTGTGGGGCTCCCTGGGAGCCGTGGGAAGAAGGTGTCACGCAGTAACATTCACCCTGTCGGAGTTGGTATTTCCTCTTCTGCTCAATCCCATGTCAGTTGCCGAACGGCCTGGAAAAGCAGAGGCAGCGATGACCATTGCTCTCCCCAAGTCACAGATCGGCAAATCGAGACTGCTGCCCAGCCTGCTGCTTCAGCTGTAACCAGGAAACTTGTCTGATACCAGCCCTACTGTCTTTGGTGATGGATTTAATTGGCTCTTATTTGTGATTCTAGAACCAAAATGATACCTCTCTTCATGAGGGGCTGGAGAGGCGACTCAGAGGTTAAGAGCATTCTCTGTTTTTCCAGGTTCAATTCCCGGTACCTACATGGCAGCTCACAACTGTCTGTAACTATAGCTCCAGGGGATCTGACACCTTCACACAGACATACATGCAGGCAAACCACTAATGCACATAAAATAAAAATGAATTAATCATTTAGAAATATTTAAATGGAGAAAAAAAATGACACCTGAATCCACAGAGAACAGTGTCGCCTCAGGCCCAGGGCATAGCAGGACACCTGGTTATTGTGCAACTGGCCGGTTGTCATGAGACACTGGCAAGGAAGCAGTGGGGCCGCAGTGGGTTGGCCCGTATCAGGCCACACTGGGTGACGCTTGTGAGAGTCACAGCAGACAAGCTTCCTTCTCAGGCTGACTCAGGTGACTGGACTAGCTCCCGGTGATTGCTGGAAGCTCCTGTTTTCGGGATCACTGGTCCGTGTGGTGTCTGCTAGTGTGTTCATTTGATTCTGTGGTACATAGCATGAGGGACTCCATCTTGCTGCTTTGGTCCAGCCTTCTGGGTTCTCACGTAGAAGGTTAGTCCTAACCCGTGGTCTCCCAACAACAGTGCTTGAGGAAGTAAAACTCTCTGTTGTGTTTGTTTGCTTAGCCCCTGGACTCTGCAGAGGGCCTAATAGGTGGGGTATTCAGATATCTGGAGGGCGAACAAATACGTTTGAGGAACTGAGGTCAAAGGTTAAGAAGGACTTCAGCTGGTAGCGACTGTCCAATCGGGAGATGCCGGGGGAGCTAGCACACCCATGTGACCCTGACACTCTGTAGGCTGAGGCAGGGGCATCACAGGTTCTGAGGGTGACAATACACTTGTGTAGTTTCTGTGTCAACTCATGTTCACCAGGTAGGGTAGGCTGGACCATGATGCTTCCAGAAGCCCTCATTTCCTGGAGCTCTCAAATGGCTCTCAGCAGAGATGGGGACACTGGATGCCGGGTGTGGTCTAGGGGAACATAGCAGAGAGTGTGCTGGATCAAGCCACCTGTCTTGGACTGCTTCTGCTGAGATAAAACAACATGGTCAAAAAGCAAGTTGGGAGGAAAGGGTTTATCCGGCTTACTTAGGGCAGGAACCTGGAGGCAGGAGCTGATGCAGAGGCCGTGAAGGGTGCTGCTTACTAGCTTGCTTACCCTGATTTGCTCAATCTGCTTTCTTAAAGAACCCAGGACCAACAGCCCAGGGATGGTACCACCCACCATGGACTGAGCCCTTTACCATTGGTCACTAATTGAGAAAATGCCTTACAATTGATTTCATGGAGACGTCTCCTTAGCTGAGGCTCGTCCCCTCTGATGACTCTAGTTGGTGTCAGATTGACTCAGAACCAGCACCTGTCATTCCATACGGGCTGTATGGTGCCATGGTGAGGAAAGAGCCTATACGTGCTTTGGTGAGCTCATGCCACACAGCATTGTCCTCATTCATGGGTGTCACTCACCACGGTCACTTAGAAGCCCACAGTGATGGAGCAGCTGCTGCCAGCTCTGATACAGCGGTCGCCATGCTAGAATTCTGGAGACTTCTACGGTCTCGTGCCAACCATAAGACTCTTCATTCGTGCTTCACATCTGTGTTCCTACTCACGTGCAGTCACTCATCCCCAAGGAGGCAGTGGAGGCAGAGACCTGAAGCTCTGTAGAGATATTCACGTCTGCCATGTGCACTGGTAAAAGAATATGTCATTTGATTCCACAGCAGCCCTGAGAAAAATACTGGTAAACATATCGGACACTGTGCCACGTGCTCTGTGCTGTTTGCCAGAATAGCATGCTTAGCCCCATCTAATCACCCCATCCAAGGTGCTGGAATAATTCCCATTTTACAGATAAGAAAATAGAGGCTCAGAGAGGTAAAGTTACTTGCCCAAAGTCACACAGCTAGGAAGTGTTAGACACAGTGTTTGAACCTAAGCCATTTTGGCTACAGAATCTATAAGGTATTAACCCATTTGCTGATGGAGAATATTGAGACTCAGTTAAGCCCCAGCTGTCGCTTGTCATCTTGCCCGTAGTCTCCAGTAGGAGAAGTCCCTATTCCATTTGGGCAGTGGGGGTTATCAGCCATCCCTCCTGGGTCTCTCTTGGGTGGGCTCCTCACAATCCTTAGCTCTGAGTTCCTGAAGTGAGCCCTGTACCATGCCTGTTTGGTAAGGCCAAGACTTTCTTTCTAGTCAGGGTTTCTCTGTGTAGCCCTGAAACTTGCTGTGTAGACCAGGCTGGCCTGGACTCACAGAGACTCGCCTGCCTCTGCCTCCTGAGTGCTGAGATTAAAGACGTGCGCCACCGCTGCCCAACTGAGCCAAGACTTTTCAAATCCATCACTTAACCCAGACATTAGTAAGGATTAAATGACAGAGCTGGGGAGGTGACTTAGCGGTTAAGAGCCTGGGCTGTGCTTGCACAGGACCGGAGTTCAGTTCCCAGCGCCTTAGGTGCTAACAATCACCCGTGACTCCTGTTCCAGGGGATCCAATACTTCCAGCCTCTGTGGGCACCTACGCTCACATGCCTAAGACCTTACACACTTAGGATATGCATATATTAAATATACATCTCTTAGAGAGTTACATGATACAAATACATCAGAGTTTAGTAACCTGCTTTATCCAAAGGGACACAGTTGAGGGCAGCAGCAGCTGTCCAAAACCTCAGGTAGTATTAACCACCTATGGGCTGTGTTTTTTCCCATGTATACAAACCTGGAATGAAGTTTAGTTTTTATGATTCAGGCATGACAGGGGATAAACTAACAATAAAGTAAGATTTTTGTGACAACATCCCCTGAAACCAGGAAAGCAGGCTGGGGAGTGGCCAGCCAATAGAGCGTGAGGGACCTGCATCTGAGCTCAGCATCCACATAAAAAGCAGGTACAGGGTTGTGGGCCTGAAATCCCAATGCTGAGGGCGGGCAGGCAGGCAGAGAGACAGGAAGGTCTGTGGGGCTTACTGAGCATGCTATAGCTGAATTGGCAGGCTACAGGTTCCACAAGAGACTCCGTCTCAAAAATGGTGTGGAGAGTGCTGGAGGAAAGTGCACACCTCCTGCCGTCAGTGCACACACATGTCCATGTGCATACATATATCCTGAGGTCTGTGCACACACATGGCCATGTGCATACATATATCCTGAGGTCAGTGCACACACATGGCCATGTGCATACATACATCCTGAGGTCAGTGCATACACATGGCCATGTGCATACATACATCCTGAGGTCAGTGCACACACATGGCCACGTACTTGTGTGCAGAGTTTTGTGACTGCTTCCCTGTCACTCAAAATACCTCATTGTGTTCTTAAGATACTGCGAGGTGGCTTGATGCCTGTGTAGCAAGGGGAGTAAGCAGGGTGACGCATTGCTGGGTTAGGGTGTAAGGGTTCCGTGATGCAACACTGCCATTCTAGCAACAGTCAGTCTGAAAACTGAGCTATGGCGGGTGGGAGGTCACACATATAGTATAGGTATATGACAAAAGAAGTTCTGATACCACTTCCTGGCTGGAACAGAGCATGAGTGTGTGACCTTTCATGCGATACTAGAGTAATACATAATTCAAAACTCATGAACTGTTTATTTCTGGAATTTTACCTTTATTTTTGAACAGCAGTGATCTCAGTTAGATGAAACCATGGAAAACTAACTCACAGATCCCGTAGATATTTTTTCCATCATGGGCCATATGGTCTCTGTCACGGCTACTCAACTCTGCCACAGCAAAGGCGGTGTGTGCAGGAAAGAACATGGCTGATTTCCAGTCAAACTTTATTCACATTATCGGATGAGCTGGATTTGGCTCACAAGCCAGAATTTCCCAACTTTTGTCTAGAATGTCCCTTACCTGTCCATTGATTTTTTTTTTCCAAGACGAGGTTTTTCTAACTATCCTAGCTGTCCCGGAACTCGCTTTGTAGACCAGGCCAGCCTCTTAGATCCACCTGCTCTTTGAAATGCTTGGTTGCTCCAGGTTCTGACTCAGGCCAGAGCCCTCTCCACTGATCCGTCAGGCTGAGTTCCATTCCTGCGGAACCAGATCTTTCCTAGAGTCCCATCCAGTCCCCCACAGCAACATGGGCCTGTATCCTCAGAGGTTTGGATTTCACAGATGAGAGCACTGCCATCTAAATAGAACTGTAGGAGAAGAAGATTCCAGGCCTGTCCACTTGGGGCTGCTGAGACGTCTTTGCCAGGAGCTCCCGAAAGCCTGATGCTTCTCATCCCTGAGCTGCGCTCAGTGATGCATGCCATCCTAGCACAGGGGAGGCAGAGACAGGAGGACCCCTGAGTCTTGCTGCAGCCAGTCTGGCTTCAGTGAGAGACCCTGACTCAAAAAATAGAATGCAGAGCGATTGAGCAAGACACCTCAGGTCTATCAACCTTTGGTTTACATGCACATACATGAGGTCTATTAACCCTTGGTTTACATGCACACACAGGAGGTCTATCAGCCTTTGGTTTACATGCACACACATGACACACTCGCTTTTTACATGGGCTCTAGGGATCCCAACCCAGGTCCTTATGCATGCACAGCAAGCACTTCACCGAGCCTCTCCCCAGCCGCGAGAGTCGTTCTCTTTATTTTATATTAACGATAGGGGTGAGAAGCATCAGGCTTTCGGAACTCCTGGCAAAGACGTCTCAGCAGCCCCAAGTGGACACACACACAAAGCAACTAACTGTTTGAGGTCATCTGCCACTGTCTGCCTTCTCTCTCTCCCCCCTCCCAGGTCCAGCAGGACACACACCCCTCACGGAGGAGGAATAGTTTTTACAAGTAGCTTCTTGGAACAGGATGGGCTAAGCGGTTGTAATTTCTCGCGAGGCTGTTTTTATAGAGGAAAATCGAGTCAACGCTCTGGAGTATACTCGGCTCTTTCCTGAGATGGGAGAATTAATCAAGCTGCAGAGCTCGCTGTCTTAAGACGCCGGGCGGGAGGGCCCGTTTCATCAGCAGATTGGCGCTGGGAGGCGCGGATGAAAGGAATGCCGGCCCTCTCCCGGTGCCTTAAATATTGGCAGGCGGTGGGGTCAAGATGTTTCCTTTTCTTTTGTTGTTTGGGAAAGCCATACAGATAATTAATGCCGCTGAAAGGAGCCTGGTCCTCTGGCGTCTGCCAGGCTGGGCTCCCCCCACCCCGCAGTCTGGGATCTTATGGGGAGGAAAAGAAAGTGAAGCCCCCAGGGGGGACGCTGGCAATTTACACAAGCAATAAATATCGTCCAGAGAGCAGACAGGACTAGCTAGGGCCTCCCAGCTACAGACATTTGAGAGGGAGACTCAAGTCACTGTGTATACCAGTGAACTTGACGCTTTAACGCCAGCCGGTCCTGCATTGTGCAGCCCTGAGGTGTGGCTGTCACAGTGATGATGCGGAAAGGGGGGTAGTCGCAAAAGCCCAGAGAGGGCACACAATGGGTTTGATGCTCAAAGGTCTTTGTTGTGCTGCATATATGGCTAGCAGGAAAATCTACCATCACATCGGAGGCAGCTGTGGGGTCATGTGGTCCTGGCCAAGTCTAGTGGGTCCCCAGGATCTCTGTGTGTGCCTAATCGTGCCGGAACCAGGGCACCACAAGTAGCTGACTTGCAGAGTCCTGGTTTCATGCAGTTTCTGTATTTCACTCCCTCACACTTCACTAATGCGAAAAGGACTCCCGCTGGTCCCGCTGGACAGATAAGGAAACTGAGGGTGAGATCATATGGCTAGCCAGAGTCAGAACCAGGATTGCAGCCTGTGTAGTCGGCTCCAAAACTGATGCGGAGGTGGGGACGGGGAGGATACATCCGTGCACTCTAGTTAGCCAGCTTATATGGCATAAATTAACCATTTCAAGGCAGATAGCCCAGAGGCTGTTGGTACACTCAGTGTCATGTGATGGTCACTCCGGGCTCACTCCTCTCCTGACTGTTAAACCAGCCATCCTCAAGGGGAAGCTCACAGTCCCTCTCCCGCATGTTCTGTTGTCCCTGAGGACTGACTGCCTCCTGACATCATCTCCTGGCGGGAGACCTCTGTAGCATCTGATCCCTTGCACCAGTCTCTTTCCCTTCGGGTTGTGCTTTCAGGGTTTCTTAGCGCTGTAACAGCTTCGGTACCCCGTGCCTTTTCATGATTGATTAATATTCCACGGCATCCCACGGCAGTCCACGGGTGGATCTCGTTTTCTGCCTCTGCCGTGGCTGGCGTTTGAGATGTGTCCTTTGGAAAGGCTGTTATGATTAGTGATGTGGGGACGTAGAAACGCTTTTGCTTTGGATTCTTTGGGGGGTGTGGAACTGCCTACTGGTGTGGCCACACTGTGCTTTCCTTTTTGGGGAAAGTCCCCCCAGACTGTTCATGGCTGGTAATCTTTGAGTGTGGCTAGACCTCTCAGGCTGCCGCAGGTTGAGCTTGTTGGATCTTCCTGCAAGGCAGCCATTTAGCTTTTTGCACAGCAGACTTTTTACTTGAGTACCAGGACAATTCATCCATGTAACAGATTTGGGGTACCACCATCGTGCCAGATGTTGCACCAGGTGCATTGAGGAGCATCTGGGTGACTCTTGTGTCAGGCCTGACTGGGTGACGCGCAGAGTTCTCAACCACACTGACCTCAGCTGAGGTCGCTGATGGTAGACTCAGCCTCCTGAGGGCTTGAGGTCAAGGCTGGGGCCTCTGGCATTCTGAATGCACCCACGTTTTCAAGCCTGGGCCAGCCCTCTGCCTGTGGTAACTCATGGTTTTTGAATAACAGCCCATCTGTTTGCTAATAGGCATACTAAGCTCAGAGAGGCTGTGAGGCTCACCCAAGGTCACCCAGCAAAGGAGTGTGAGCTGCCTTCTGTCGGGTTCTTCCTGGGGACTAGAAAGGTGAATGCTAAACCAGGCATGAGAATGTAGCTGTCATCCTGGCACTCTGGAGGTCGAGGCAGGAGGGTCAGGAGTTCAAAGCCGGCTGGGGCAACAGAGTGGAACCCTACTTCAAACAAACAAACAAACAAACAAAGAGTCCAGCATTTTGTTTTTTTCCTTTATAATGGAGAAAGTTATGTATAAAGAATAATAAAATAGCCCTCATTGCCCCATCGTATAGCTGGAGGCTGGCCATTGCCCTCTTCTGAATAGCAGACACACACTGGGAGCATTTGAGACAAAGCTCGGGTGTGTCTGTGGATGGTGATGGGATCCTCACTGGCCATCTTTTTTTATTTTCTACTTTGCAGATTTAGAGGTTTCTGTCTTTTTCCTTCCTGACTTGTACAGCCTTACTTTTGGGATTCCCACACTCTTAAGTGTCTGTGTTTCTTCCAGTGGGAAACGAGGCTCCTGCCTCTCCCCGCCGTGAGCTCATTCCGTAAAGTACTGGGGACAGGGCCCACCTCCGCTGGGTTTTATCTTTGGTGTGCTTGTGGGTGCACTCACACGTGTGCACATGCATGTGGAGGCCAGAGGCTGACGTCAGGTGGCGTCCCCAGGACCCACTCACGGGCCTGGAGCTCACCGAGTAGGCTGTTCTGGCTAGCCAGCAAACCCCAGAGACCAGCCTGTCTCTGCCTTCTCATGCCCTAGGGCGACAGACACTGAGGTGCTTGACTTTTTACATGTGTTCTGGAGATCTGAACTCCCGTCCTTCAGCTTCCAGAAAGGCTTTCTCCAACTCGGCCATCTCCTCAGCTCCAACTTTCTTTTCGTCTTTCCTTTTCTTGTTTTGTTGAGCAGGGTTTTTCTGTGTAGCTTTGGAGCCTGTACTCACTCTGTAGACCAGGCTGACCTGGAACTCACAGAGATCCGCCTGCCTCTTCCTCCCAAGTGCTGGGATTAAAGGTGTGTGCCACCGCCGCCTGGCTTTCATTATTAATGTGAGTTTTAAAGCATAGGTCCTGCCCCTTGAGTTTTTGGGATCAGCCCTCTACACATGCACACCCAAGAGGATGGCTGAGGTCCCCTGATCCCAAATGTGGCTTTTAGGGGGGTGGTCCTCACTCTGGCAGCTCTCTCTTTTCGTCCAGCAGCCCCACTTAGTGTATGGTAAGGAGGGCCTCAGGGCTCGGGTATCATACGGAGCCTTACTTCTGTAAGTCAGACTTGAAGTTGGTTTGTGTGGATGGAGTACAAATAGAGGTGCATAGTGTTGAATATCGAGTTAAGCGCTCAATAATTTTTTTACTAGAACCTTCTCTCCAGACTGCTTAGAAGTGATGGAGGGATGGAGTCTCACATCCCTGATGCTCACTAACCATCTGATTGCCTGAGTACAGCCCTGCTGTGGAGTTTGTGGAATGGGGCTGTGGGCGAGCCATGGAATAGGCTATGTAGCCTACTCTACTGCGGTGGGGGCTCCAGCTGCCAGGACCCCCGCTCTGCCAGCTCCCCACCCTAATGTGGCCGTTCTGGGCCTACCACCACCGGGAGGGATTTGGCACGAGCACCAGCAGATGCCAGCCTCGGCCCGTGCACAGATGTATCTGCCAGTTTCTGACGGGAAGACGTGATCTGGGAATCGCTCACTTCATTGATAATTAAATTCAAATTAAGAGAGATTTGCATTTATGAAATGCCTGTTTGACAAGGTGTCACCGTTCCACCCACCACCAGGGTGCTGGGGAGCTGATGGGAGGGGGACAGCTGGGGGAGCGGGTGGAGGGCGGCAGAGGGTCACAGCTCCGTAGGGAATGACACCACAGGGTCTCCTCCAGGCCACCTAACCTGCCAAGTCTCTCACTACCCTCCCTTAGCTGCCCACAGGGTTCCCCTCAGGGTTTCACAGCCATAATATGACTTTGAGTGTCAGAAGGAATCTTCCCGTGCCTGTCACCCCCACCCCCACCCCCGCCCCAATCAGATGTTAGCAAGGAGACCCAGCTTGTCTCTAGGGACTTAGATCCTGATCGCCATGCAGGAAGAGTCACGAATCCCATCTGCTCCTTGCTTATTAAAAGTCTGGGTCCCTTCCTACCCCAGGTGTGTCTCATGATCCCATGTGGGACCCCACTGGGACCACAAACCTTCTATAGCTACCTTTGTCTTGCCTCCCTCTTCCACCTCCTTTAGGGGCATAGCTGTCTCCTCAAATGGCCAAAGGCACAAAAACCCATTTCACACCCCATCCTACTCCTGGTTCCCCACACTGACCTCACACTTCCAAGATGGCTGCTTGTGCGCCACCCACCCTCAGTCTCCCAGGCCCGCCGTCCGCTGTCCTCTATCAGGGCTTGCCGTGTCACCTTGCAGATGAAGACCCCGGTTCCTTTTGATGTGGATAGACATGCGGGTGACTTCATTTCCCAGATTCACTAAGGCTTTGAAGCTCTCGGCTTTCGGCCTCACGGCCAGCTTTTTTCTTTTTCTTTCTCTTTTTTTCCCTCAAGACAAGGTGTTTTTTTTTTTTGTGTGTGTGTGTAGCCCTGGCCGCCCTGGAACTTGCTCTGTGGACCAGGCTGGCCTTGAACTCAGAGATCCGTCTGTCTTTTGGTCTCTTGAGTGTTCGGATTAAAGGTGTGTGCCTATGGCTACAGCCGGCTTTCTTCCTCCTGGCATTCTTCCAGCCCATGGTTGTCATTGACACTCACAGCAGGTCAAGGCAGCCTGTCCCAGCCAGGCCGAGGTGTCTGCAGAAGCAGGGTGAGTTGGGGCTTTTCTTTGTGATTAGAGTACGGGGTCTTCCTCGAGCCCATCAGAGTCCTCGTGTAACCTCCAAAGCTGTGTGACCTTGGCAGTTTCTACCACCTCTCTGAACCTCAGTTTCTCCTCTGTAAAGCAATATCATATCTCATTATGGTGTTGCTAGTGTGATATTTCTCTGGCCTTTTCCACATGGGAACAGTAAGTGGGGGGTCTGTGGTGACTCCCACTTGATTCCCACATGACTCAGCTCTCTACTCTCATTTTCCAGTGTCCCTTCAAAGGTTGCGAGGAAGCAGCATGTGAGGGGGTGACCCCCCAAACCTTAGAATTAAGATATTTATTCACTTATGTCCCATACATGTGAGTTTGTGTGTGCAGATGCATGTGCATATTTGTGTATGTGTGTATGCGCCCATGCATGTGTATATGTAGAGGCTCAAGGCTCTACAAAGGCAAGTCTCCTTTGATGACTCTCTACTGTATACATTGAGGCACGATCTCTCACGTGAACCCAGAGCTTGCTTGTCTAACCAACTAGCATTCTCTGAGAGTGCTTCTCTAGCTCCTGTGTGTTGCCTACCAGCCTTTCTCGCGGGTCCTGAGGATCAGAACTCTGGTCCTCTTGCTTGCATGGTGAGTACTTTCATCCTCAGCTTTTTCCACAGCCCTGCAATTATAATTACATTCTGTTTCTCCTTAGGGGCTGATAAGGGCTCAGGTTTTGACTCCATTGTGCGCATGCATGCACACACACACATACACACACACACACATGCACACGGTAGGGATGTCTTCTTCAGTGCTGGAAATAACCCTGTGGTAGCTGAGGGAGAGAGCCCTCCTCCAAGCCCAAGGTTCCCTGTCTCTGAAGTGGGCTCAGCACCGTGTCCTTGCACAGAATGAAATGATGATAGGAAGGATGGCCTTTCCTAGCTGTCCGCATTCTGTCCTGGACCGCCTTAGCCTCTAGGAAGCCAATACCAACCCAGGTTACAGGGAAGAGACACTGAGATGCAGAGGTGACACAACCTCTTAAGTCACACACCCAGTGAGTGACAGTTCTGGGCTACCTGAAAGCCTAGAGTCCCCAAGTCCTGGTACCCCCCCATGTCAGTTTCTAGTTTCAGATGGTGTTCCCCGTAAATGTTGACAGCGTGGTGGCAGGGGGCACATGGATGGGGTGAGTTGGATGGGCACAAGGACTTCACGATAACTCCCTGCGCAGACTCTCAGATCTCCACCCGACTGTTGAATGAGAAGGCATGCACCAGGCCAGCCCCTTATTGAGTTCAGCCAGGCGTCCAGAAAGCAGTGGCATCGCCTCTACTGGCTCCCCTAACGCGCTGTCTCTGAAGCCAGGTGGAATATTACAGCTCGAGGTACGGTGGCATGAAGTATCGCCCGGCCGAAAAATCCCCCTATCTGCCGTGGTATCTAATTACTGCCTTAGAGAAGTCTTCAGACCATGTATTGAACATTATAAATGGGAATAAGATGGTTCTGGTAATGGCTTAATAAAGCAGGTGAGGCAGCCCCGACTGTCTGCTGGGTCCTTGGACTGCGGCCAGATTGATCTGTCAGGGAAGCAGAAGGCAGGGCCTGCGTGGGGCCCCCCTGCGCTGTCTCTGTGAGGGGCCATGGACTCTTGGAAGCACTGGTCAGGCTTTCTTGGCTAATAGCAGTCTCAGGTTGGATGAGAACTGTCAATCACCAGTTCCGCCTTCTAAAGCTGTTAGCTTCCGACTGGAGGGACAGAGCCATGGCTGAGGATATGTGGACCCACTGTGGTGGTCATGGCTGGAGAGGAAGATGGGCTCAGTTGTGCCGTGAGAACAGATACAAGCTCCCTATCCTACTGTGCCATTGCTGTGTGCCCTGGAGGCTGCTGTGGACTCGAGTCTCCTGGCATTCTGTGTACGTTGGTGACCTATGATTGTCTGCTCCCGTTCCCCCTCCGAAAACACTGAGTGTCGCGTGGTCGCCTTCGTCTCCGTGCCTGGAGTCCCCACCACCCAGTTCCTCGACCCCCATCGTCACTATCGCCAGTGCAAACCTTCCTGCTCGCACATCTTCCCCAACCGGTGACAGGGAGGGCACATGAGGAGCCACGTCCCGAGGGGGGAGGGAAGATGTCCCGAGGTGCTCTGTGTGGTCCCAATCCCACTCTAGCGTCCCCATCTACCCAGACTCCTGTGCGGTGTTGGAGGTCAAGTTCCAGCACATCCAGAGCCCCTCCCCAGGCCTGGCATTCTCATCAGGCGTCATCCTCGTCGTCATGGCAACGGGACCCAGGACCCCAGAGACGGGGACGTAGAATTAATGGCAGCGCCGGGTAAAGGATTCCTGTCTGGGCGAGCTTGATGGATTACGTTGACGAACCATTTGTCATACTGTAATTGTTCTGGCAAATGTAATACCCACTAGTATAAACATCGCACTGCTTTGCTAATAAAACCCAAAATAGGAAGAGAAAGGATGATACAGTGCCATGCTCACTTAAAGAGACAACGCCTCCATTCTGCATGGGGCCACTGCTCTTCCCTGAGGTATCGGTGCCAGGCAGCGGTTGCCTGTCCAGCATGTGTGGTGTGGCTGCTGGGCTGGCCTTCCTCACCTCCTTTGCACTATTATTACTATTACTATCATCATTATTGTTGTTGTTATTATTATTATTTGGTTGCTGGGCCTTTTTCACCAGTAGAGTCCATTTGCCCAGGACTTAAGGCCACTGACTCCTAGAAGCCCTCTTGGACCTGCCTCCCCTGAGCAGCCAGCCCTTCTCTGAGCTCTCTTACCTTTGGTTCCCTGCCACTAGCTCGGAGGTTCCTGGAGCTAGGGTGAGGGTCTGAGTGTCTCCATTTCTCTACCCCTCCCCAGAGATACACACAACGGTATCTGGGACACAGATGGCACCTGATGGACACTCAGTGAAGGGTCTAGCTAAGCAGCCTTGTGGACTGCACCCACCCACCCACATCCTCAGGAGCCATCTGTGGCTCTGGCTGGGCCTGCTCACCCACTGTCCACATTTGGCCACTGCTTCTGCCCTTTCCTAACTAACTCCCGGGTGTCACCTGTCTCAGATAGCTGCACCGTGCAGGGGCCTCAGACAGAAACTCTCAGCTCCTTGGGCTGATACGCTGCTTTCCCTGGGCTTTGCCAGGAGCAGCTGAGGGCATGTTCACCTGCTCTGACCGTAGCTGCCCCTTGGAGCCTCTGTAGACACTGCGTTTGGCTGCCTGGAGCAGGAAGCGGAGGAAACGGTGTCTGACGTCAGCTGGCACGTTCACTTATCTTTAGGGTACTGTTAGGTTTACAGCGCAGCTCAGCGCCTGCCTATCCCCATTGCAGTCAGCTGTGCGGTCCTTATCCACATGCAGTGGCTGCTTCTCCTCCAGGCCAGGAAAACACTAAAAGAGGAAGCCAAAGATGCAGAGGAGAATTAGTTCATCCTCTATAACCAACCACTCAAAGCTGCAAGAGAACCAGGACGGCATCACTTCCTTCAGCTCAGCTGGCCACGTCCTGACTCTCAGTACCTCATCTGGGCTGGATCTTAAAGAGTGATCAGTGACGTGGGGTAGCTCCAATCCACAGTGACTTCTTTCCCTAGAAAATGAGGCAATGAGGACACAGACTCACAGAGGAATGGCGTATGCGGACGCCACAGATAACAGTGTCCAGGGACAGATGATGGTGGTGGTGGCTGCACAGTGTGGTGTGCTGTGCCGAGGACCCACAGAGCCAGGTCCTCGGAGTGGTGCAGTGTGGACCTTGTGCTGTGTGTGCTTTACCAGCCTTGTTGCTATTGCTTAGAATCAGTCCCCTTCTGGTACTGAGCCACAGTGTGGCTGCCTGTCCTTTTTATTCTTGCTGGGATGGAAGCGGGGACCTTCCACATGCTAGAGAAGCACCCCCCTTGAGTGCTGCAGCCCTCTACTGCGGTCAAGTGATCTGAAGCAGTCTTCGGATCACAATCCCCTTACTCCACAGGCAAGGGCACTCACTCCCAGTCCGTCACAGTGCCACGGTTCAGAGAGGGTAGAGCATTTGTTCAAAGCTGCAGCGCTTGCTGGCTGCTGCACTGGTCCCTGTGTCTGAGACCTGTTCTCTCCTCCACTCCCCCTCACCCTCACCCAGACCCTGATTAAACCAGGGTTGTGTTTTGTTGTTTCTTTGGCTGGAACGTTCGTCCGACACCGTTGTTGTTGGGACAGTGTGCTGTGGAGGGCCAGCTGTGGCACCCATGGCCACTTGGTCCTCATGAAATGCCAGAAGCGTTTGTTGACTTTTGTGATGAGTTTATCCCTAGGCACTGGTGTCCCCAGGTAAGACACCTCTACACTGGCCAGGCTGAGTTCCTAGGGGCCTCTTGACCACACTCAGGATGCCATGCTGCTGCCAAGACACAGGGACCAGTACAGCAGCCAGCAAGCACTGCAGCTTTGGTCTGTGGAGATGCCCAGGTGGGAGAAGTTCACAGTGCTTTCCTTTGCCTTTGGAAGGGCTCCAGAGCGTCCTAGCCCCCATTACCCTCTCACCCTGGGCACCATGGGCTATGTTGAATGCCCATTTTTGGAATGTGGCTATATGTATATATTTGGAGCCTTAACGGTGCTCGTTGACAAGTTTCTAGAAACAAAACAAATCCTTGTTTAGTGTGTGCCAAGGTTTGGCCCCCACCCCAGGGCGTTTCTGTGACAAGCCCCAGAGCCCTGTTGACTCCATAAAGCAGAAAGTGCGTGAGCCCATTTTCATGGAAAATCCTATTGGTGGGCTTACATGGTGGCTGACGTGCACAGTAAGGGCTTAGCTGTTTCTCTGTGGCCAAAGGCAGAGCAGCGAGGCCAAGTGTCCGCTCTCTTACATTTGTCTCTATTATTTAAATGTTTTATGACAACATGTAATAACTTAGTGGCAAGAAAGAAAGAAAGAAAGAAAGAAAGAAAGAAAGAAAGAAAGAAGGAAAGAAAGAAAGAAGGAAAAGAAAGAAAGTCTTTGTCCAAAGCAGGAGATTTCAGAACTTTCGCGGGCACCTGTCCTGTGGAAACTGCAGAGGGTGAGGCCATGTGGGGTCCCTAGCCCTGCTGTGTTCTCCTGAGGAACACTGGGCTGCTGCCTCCCATTTTCCCTGGGGCTTTTGTGAGTGGAAGGGGTATGGAAGGCAGGAAGGCAGCTGAGGAGCAAAGACCAGCGTCTGCCTTGCTTCTGTCCCATCGGGAAGCAGAAGGTGAACTCTTGGTGACTCCCATCTCCTTCCAGATCCACTGAGCCTCAGGACAGACCTTGTGGGTGGTGATATGGAGGTGCAGGAGGGGAATAGAATTTTAGCATCTTTCTGGCAAGCAGGTGTCTGGGTCATAGGGTGAGAACTTTTTTTTTTTCATTCGTTCAGGAGTTAATTGGCTAGTTAGTCATCTCGCAGTCATGGAGGGGAGGAAAACGTCCCACACCCAGACTCGCACACATCTCCATATTCTGAAGCTCTTTAAGCTGAAATTCCACCCTGGGTGTTTTCGTTGTTGTTGTTTTATTTTTTATTTTACAACTGACCGGGTCAGTGGGAGGAAAGACAGACGCCTCTCCCGTGTTTGGAGTCCTGCGTAATTTCTATCTCTTGACCTTTGATGTATTTGGATGTAAGCAACAGTGAAAATGAAGAGCTATGACCGTCATTTCACACCCTGGCTGTACTAACCGGTTCCTGCCCGAGCGCCGGGGGTTTTAAATTGGCTAATGCGGAATGCTCGCTGAGCTAATAATAATTCAGATTACTTCTGTCAGCTATTCCGGTTTCATGGGTAATTTAGTAGTTGAATAAATTTTTTTTTTAAAAAAAAATTCATTCGTTACCATGGGCTGCGATGAATCAGTAGATGGTTTAACATTGGCAGCGGTAACTGTAAGAAGATTTAAATCGCTACTGAAAAGGATTTGAGTGAAGGTAATGTTTTATAATGTTCTAAGCCATATGCACTACTTTCAGGCCTCATCAGTTTTACATTGATTCCTAGTGAAGTGTTTAATTGCATCGTGAATGCTATATAATTCAGTTCTTTCTGCTAATATGGTATATATCTCAAAGTGATATACAGCCCTGACAGGGGGAATTCACCGGTTTGCGTCTGGGTTTGAGAGGACAGCGGGTATCCAGTGCCTTCGACCACGTGGAAGGTCAGTGGCCCCCTAGGGTGGAGGGCTGGGGCTTGGCTCCATCTCAGTGGGAGTAGAAGGCGTTGTTGGCACCTACAGGTTAGGTGGTGTCTGTCACCAAGGGGCCCACCAAGGGGCCATGCCAGCCGGATGGGTCAGGGGGGTGGGGAAGTCCCCCCCTGCTGGCTGACACGGTGCATGGAGCTTCGCACAGAGCTGGCAAGGCCCGTGAATGCTGATGGGCCACTTGCAAGTGGCTGCCGGCCCTTCTGCTGACATCTGTTCAAGCACGCCTTGAATATTCACAGGGGTCTCTGCCGTGGAGGAAGTGGTAGCAGGTTTGCGGGTGAGGGACTGGCACACACGCCCTGGGATCGTTGTGAGTCAAGTGACAGAGACCCGAGGGACCTGGGAAACGGACACAGTTGGCAAAGTGCTTGGCTTACAAGTGTGAGGGCCTGAGTTTGGGTCCCTAGTACCCACATTTTAAAAGGAGCTGGGCATGGTGGCACTCACTTGTAATCACAGCACCGGGGAGGTGGGCGGCCAGCAACCCACATGACCTCTGACCTCCACACGCACAGGCACACATGTGTGCTCATGTACATACATTACACGTAGAAGAAGCTGGTGGATTAAGCCCCACAGTGACCCCTGGCAGTGTCTGGATATGGGGATCTGAGCTCATGGAACACTTGGAAATATGTGTCCTCAGAAGGGGAGGGGCAGCCTCTATCTCCAGTCACATCCCTAGGCTCCAGTCCAGGGACTGTAGGAGCAAGCTAGACCTCTGAATTTGTATGCAAAAATCCCTCGTTTTTAAAGAAAAATTCAAACATATACACCATCCAGGCCAAACTAAATACAGTATGTCTGTGGGCATAGGCTGCCTGAGCCACCTGTTTGCCGTGTCTGTTCCCGGGCAGGGCTCTGCTGTTAAAACAAGATTTTTTTTTTTCCTGTCAGCCGACAAATTCAGTTCAAGATGGGAGGCAGCGCAAAAGGCCTGCCAGCCTGGGATGGATCACTGGAGCTGGGCATGGCCATACCGTAGGCTGACAGTTGGGAATGGGGAGGATACCTTCTCAGGTAGAGACAAAGACAAAGGGACAGGCAAGGTGAGTGGGGTCCTAAAAGCCGTTGGTAGAGGCAGAAGGGCCTGAGGCTGGGATGTCTCTGCTGGGTGACAGCAAAGCTCAATGCTTGCGGCCATCAGTCACTTGACTCCTGCTTCAGAATCTGAGGCAACGTCATTCCGGGGAGACAGTGGTCACCAGGAGAATGTCCTTGCTTTCTGCAGCCTCTGTGTTTACGGAGACAGATAAGCCACACTCAAATGTGTCATGGCTACCATAGGAGGTTGGCACAAGTGTCCCTTTCCCTCGCCCTACAAGGACCTGCTTTGCCTAAACCCCCATCCTACGTTCTCAGAAACAGGGCCACCATGACAACACTACCATCTGACTGGTTCACAAGAATGTTTCTCCCCTCAGTCCCCTCTGGAACCAAGTGGTTCCTTCGAGGCCTCCCCTTCCCTTTTCTCCGGCACAGGTGTCTTCCTTTGTATTTTTACTACGTTCTTCCTACATGCCCTCATGTCCAAAACACCCTCTTTTCTTAAGGACCAAAGTCTCAAGCCTGGTGTAGAGACTTTTAATCCTAGTCTTTAATCCCAGCATTTGGAAGGCAGAGGCAGTCAGATCTCTGTGAGTTCAAGGCCACTGGTCTACAGAGTGAGTTTCAGGACAACCAGGGCTACACGGTGAAACCTTTAGAAAACAAAATAGGTTGGAAGTCTTATCAGACAGACCCATACCAGTGACCTTATTGAAGCTTGATTGGTCTGTCCAGTCCAGACCCTGTCTCCAAATAAGAGCACATCCTGAGGTGTCTTAAAACTCGTGGAAATGAAGGTCACCGTTCAGCCTTTCACATTCTAATTAGAGGGAGAGCAGGGGTGTGATTGTGGCCAAGGAAAAGACACTAGAAAACTGCCATAGCAAGTGGCTGGGTGTGAGTGCGTCTGTCTGCTCTCTGATGCTAGTCACATCTGTCCTGGAGTGGCAGGACCTTCAAACACAGTTGGTGCGTGTTTAGCCATCTGATCTCAGCCACCAGCAAGCAGCCTGGCTCCGCCCTCTGCATGGCGCCAGCAGGATGTAATCAGAGCTGCCTTTTTATGCACCCCTCCTCGAGGAGGCCAGCCTTTTTGATCTTTGTAACCTTGACTCAGAAGAATGATTTACCCATTCCCCAGAAGCAGGGATCACAGCGTGTTATCTCTGAAGGCATCCGCTGGGGATGTGTTGCAAAGATGGGGAGGCTGCCGGTGCCCACGGCAGAGATTAGGGGGTGCATCCTGCTAGAAGGTGACTGAGATGCCTTTCTGGGGGCTGCTGGGTCAGCAGGTGGAGCCCCTGACAGGGTGTGAGTTTGGGGGAGGCTGTGGCCATGAGTTTGGGAGGAAAGAGTCGGGGGACACTGTGGCCTCAGTCTTGGGGCCCTGGAGGCTCTCTACAGCACAGCCCTAAGGTTTTGAGTTTCAAGTTTGGATCCCAGTTTTTTCCTTTTCTGTGTGGTGTAGGCCAGCTGGAAGGTGGGATACTTGTTCGTTTATCTGTGGAAATAAGAGCAAATACTCCCCAAACTCGCCTCTAGGTTAACATAAGAGAATATACGGTATTGATCTGGTCCCTGGGCTCTATGTCTTAGCTGCCTGCATGGCCTGGCCTGGCTCTACAGCCTAGCCTTGCTTCGCCTGCCGTGGGTGAAGGGGTATAAGAAAGGCATGGTGTTGTCCCCAGGCAAGTGTCCAGAACTGGGAGCATCTCCTAGGTTGCTCTGGGCCGTGATGCTGACTGGCCTTTCTACTCAGAAGACATTTCCAGCCCTGACCCAGGTATAGAAGCAGCCTGCCACTCATTTGCCAACGCCACTGATGCCAATGCCAATGATGATCATTATAAGGAGGGGTTGGTGAGGTGACCCACTGGGTAAGGGTATCTACCACTAAGCCTGATGACAAGAGTTTGATTCTCAGCACCCACGTGGTGGAGAGAGAATGGATTCCCAAAGGTCGTCCTCTGACCTCTACGAATGCACTATGGCGTAGGCATATGTGTGGGGACACATATGAATGCATAAACACAAAACTTTTTTTCTTTTGTTCTGCATAGCCTCGGGTCTCTTGTCATCAGAGCGCTGCCTCAGGCCGTCAGAAGTCCCCCTCCCCCAGGTGACAGGGATCTGCGTTCTTGTGGGAGCCAGGCCTATCTACTGCAGATGGGCTGGTGTACCCCAACTACTCTGGCTGCCCCACTTGCTAATCTGGACACTTTACCGCGTGAAGACACATGTTCCCGAAAGTTCCACCTGGCCAGGGTTTTGCAGCCTGTCAGCATTTTGAGGGTCTCGTGGATTAGCATTTGGTATTGAATTAGTGCTCATTTTCTCTAATACGATATAAAAGGATAATCACATTAGTGACTCTCGTAGCAATCAGATTAGACGTTTGAGCATGTCCCCGCCTAGAACAGCGATAAGAGGGACAAAAAGAAGGAACGGCAGCAACCACCGCAGGCGACCTGGTTTCCTTCTCCACTCCTCGTAACAACAACCCTCTCTCTGCCCCAGCCTCCTGGTCCCCACGGAGGATGGAATTCGTTCTGCCCCCAACATTTGTGGGCGTGCATGTAAGATCTTACCAGAGGCACCAAATTAATGTCTAGCTAATCTCAGGGCAGAAATATAAGCAGAGCTGAGGCCATAATTAATAGCACTAATTATTCTCCTGCCCCTGCCCATTGCCCTTGTTCCCTGAGACTCCCAGAAGAAGCTGCACAAGTGATTGCCTCTTGCTGGCTGCCGTCAGTGGCAGGGATGCTGGTCAGTGAGCACGAGGCACACCTGACAGAGCTCCCACGTCAGCGCTCACCCTCCACTTCCAGCACTTTCTCCAGCTGGGCTTCCAGGAATGTCCAGGTTAGCCTGTTTTTTCTTTTAACTTGTTTCTAGCCATCAGATGCAAAAGGAACAGAATGTTCTAGAATGGCAGCCCCAGGTTAGATCTCCTGAGCATTGTTCTCTGTGGTCTAGCCTTGTCACTATACTTTCCCAATCACAGAAGACATTCCTTACAGACAGACTCCCTGAGGTCTCACGGCAGACCCACTAGACTCAGAACTCAACCCCCTGTCTCAGGTCACTGGCTGCAGGACTCAAAAGTTGTCCGTACAGCAGACGAGAGCTGGTCCAGAGTAGAAAGTGGCGTGTTCGCATTGGAGCTCTGTTCACTCACAACAGGAGGCGGGAGGCACCGTAAGATGGTCAGGCTCCACAGGTGACCTGGGGACAGCTTTCCTGACACTGCTCTAAGGATTTATCTTCCTTTTGTGTGTGTGCACGTGTATGTATATGTGTGTGCACGTGTGCGTGTGTGCATGCATGGGTAGGCCAGAGACCAGCCTCGGGTCATTCCTCAGTCACTGCTCACCTGTTTTGAGACAGTCTCTCACTGGGATATGGTACCTGCTGACTCAGCTGGGTGGACCAGCAAACCTCAGGGATCTGTGTGCCTCTGCCTTCCAGTCCCTTGGTGTGGGTCCTCACGCTGGCACGGCGGGCACTGTATTCACTGAGCCGTCTCCCCAGCCTGGTTGGAGATTCTTAGATCATGGTCTGGGTCAGCAGAGAGCCTCATCGAATCCGTGAGCAGTGTGCAGCTGGGCTGTAGGGACATGACCTTCATGCCAGTGCGGACCCCCTCACTTAAAAGAATGAGGCTCTAGTTGGGAGAGGTGATGGGTGATAATAAGGCTGACCATCAGGGCACAGGGTACAGCTGGCACCCTCTGATAAGTGTAGGGGAAGCTAGTGGCACGGTCCCCATAGGAGAGGAGCTAGGATGTGGTATGTTTAAAGAACTAAAGCATCCAGCGTTGTGGCGCATGCCTTTAATCCCAGCACTTGGGAGGCAGAGGCAGGTGAATCACTATGATCTCATGATCTACCTATACTTCCAGGATAGCCAGGGCTGCATAGTGAGGCTCTTAAAACAAACAAATAGGAGCACTCTGGAGTGTATACAGAGTTAATGGAAATGAAGAAGCAAGACAGATTCAAAGACTCAGCTCAAGGTTACTGCAGGTGTCTGAACAAAGAGGACTGAAGAATAGATAGGCCTGATTCATCGATGGGTTTGCTGTGTATGGCATTCTATTAGTAATGCCTACCATGGGCATAGGAAAGGTGATGGCCATATGCATGCCGTGTATTTGCTTTATCTGTCTTGTGAGGCATTTGTTGGTTGCTGGGAGAGGGGGAGGAAGATAAAGGGTCACCTAGGAGTAGTATTTGGTGGCTTTAGCAGCGGCTGTGGGTATTTTGATAGGGATCGTTGTCTGCTGTTCACAGCGGGCATCAATGAGCCAATGGATGGGCTGGCACACAGTGTGAAGATCTCGCTTTGTCTCTGCCTGAGATTGCCAGGAATCAGTTCAGGCAAACAATCCTCAGAAGGTGCAGAAAGATGGCCAGACCCCGGCGAGCTGTGTAAAGGACCTGCTTGGTTCTGAACGATGTCATCAAGATGGTTCTGAGAGCCCAGGCAAGGCAGGTCTCAACAGTGGAGCAGGGAATAGCAAGTAGTTTTCAGCGAAGTCAGTGAAAACAGGCATGAGTTTGGGCACAGTCTCCTTCCCCTTCCTTCACAGCTGGGGAAGACCCCCTGGGTGCGGAAGTACCTCTGAGCTGAAGACCCCTCAGTGGCTCAGTGGGTGGAGTGCTCACCTAGCACACACGCAGTCCTGGGCTCAATCCCAGCAGGCCGCGTGTGGGTTGGAGGCAGATGGGTCAGGAGTTCAAGGTCACCCCTAGCTACTTTGTTGCTGTTGCTTCCCCTAAACTCCATCTTCTTAAAGAAGGCAGGGCACACTGGGCCCCCAGGAGTTGTAGTTGTGGAAACATTGGGAAGATGAGACATGGGAGGAATGTTTGACCTTAATAATAATAATTGCCTCTAGCAGTATCTAGAACAGTGATTCTCAACCTGTGGGTCACAATCCTTTGGAGGGTTGAGTGACCCCTTTCACAAGGGTTACAGAAGATCATGAGAAAACACCGATATTTACATTACAATTTGTAGGAGTAGCAAAATTATAGTTAGGAAGTAGCAATGAAAATAATTTTATGGTTGGGGTCGCTATAACATGAGGAACTGTATTAATGGGTCGCAGCATTAGGAAGGTTGAGAACCACTGCTCTGGAAAAAAAAAAAGTGTCAAGAACGTGTGCGCCATGACACTGTCTGGGCCATCACAGGCTCAGCACAGACAGCATTTCCTTCTTCACAGCTAGGTGGGTAGGATGGCTTTGGAGACTGGTGTCCTGGGATGAATCCTATAGGGGCCTGGGACCCTATAGACTCCTCCCCTCCTCCCCAGGGAGGCACTGGCACCCGAGCCACATTTCCTGCCAGGACTTTAAAGGCATTTCCCAAAGGACCTGATGCTGAGCCAGATTGGAGAACATCTGGGCAGGCCATTTTTGAACGTAAGCTTTATTCTATAAGCAACATACGTGTGGCTTTAAATGGAGCATTTCAGATGAGCACTCGTGAGCAGGCTCGGCTTCCAGCCTCCTCCCCCTCACCAGTGCACACGCGGCCGCTTGCCTTGCTTACACTGACAGTGTAGGATGGACTGACAATGTTGGGTGGAAGCCAGACTCCAGGGGCTGGAGACACGGCTTAGCAGATAAAATGCTTGCTGTGAACGCTTGAGGACCTGAGTTTGGATCCCCAGAACCCACGGAAAGCCAAGAGTGGCAGTGTGCTTCAAGGAAGTCCCATGTGCTGGGGAGGCTGGCACAGTGTGTCCAATCAGTGAGCTCCAGGTGTAGTGAGACACCCTGCCTCAGAAGACTAACAGAATGATAGAAGGAAACACCGTGTCAACCTGTGTCCTACACACACACACACACACACACACACGCATACAAACATATAAACCATACACACAGACAGATAAGAAACCAAACTCCAAAGCCAGGCAGTGGAGGCGCAGGCCTTTAATCCCATCACTCGGGAGGCAGGTGGATCTCTGTGAGTTTGAGGCCAGCCTGGTCTACAGAGCAAGTTCCAGGACAGCCAGGGCTACACAGAAAAACCCTGTCTTGAAAAACCAAAAAGAGAAAGAAAGAAAACAAAAAAGAAAGAAGAAAGAAGAAAGAAAGAAAGAAAGAAAGAAAGAAAGAAAGAAAGAAAGAAAGAAAAACAGACTTCAGACTTTGAATTTGGGAATTGTCTCCCTGGTTGCTGGGCAGTAGTAACGAGGGTGGCTCCCTGGCAATTTCTCTGTCACAAAAGGAGCAGCCGCCCGGCACACCATCACTCAGCTGGGATGGCCGGAAATGTATTAAATGTCATTTCTCCTTATAACATCTTCAACTCACAGAGGACTTGTTGGGGCACGTCCCCAGCAAATCAGGAGCGCCTGTAATCCTCACTGGTTCGTGGGACATGGCAGATGGCCGTGCCAGTGTGACCTTGTTCCCCCATCCGTCAGGCACAAAAGGGGGTTGGGGTGCGGTCTCCTTGATTCTAGTGTGTTCTAAGAATGGAATCTCTGTGGTGGGGCAGGCAAGTGTGTCAGAGATGGGCTCAGGACACCTCGGAGGCAGAGGGTGCCTCTTAGTTACACACAGCTATCATCTTGGTGCCTAGGGAGATGGTGCAGCGGTGGGATCCAATCGTATTCTCAGGGGTCCCTCTGGAGCAGTGCTGAGTGGACTCAGGGTATCCGCATTGTGGCTGAGGGTGACCCAGGCTCAGCTCTGGAAATGGCTGGTGGGTGCACTGGTGGGTGACATAATGCGGAATGGAATGAGCGGAGGTGAAAATCTTTCCCTGGCTGGGACCAGGCAGAGGTGGACTCGCCAGTGGTTTCTGTAGACGCGGATGGCAGGGGAGCAGAAAGGAGATACCCCTGGCCTCCCACAGGGACAGCAGGGCCCCAGTGAGCCTGGAGGTGACACAGCCGGACTGACAACGGGAACAAGCTCTGGGGACTGTGGGGGCCTGCGGTCACCATGGGGAGTGTACAGGGCCACTTTCCCCCAGCCTGCAGCACTTGTCAATCCCCGGAGACACGGACACTCAGGAGAAAGGGAGAACCTCTGGGATACAGGCCCTTAGTCCCCAGCAGAGCTGAGTTGGGGTGGCTCCCCCAGCATGCAAGCACCAGAAGGCGGGGTAACCTCTGTGGGAATGGTTGGGAGCAGCTTCCTAGCTGGGTCTGTCCCCTTCTATCAGAAAGTAGGGAAACATCATGTCTGAAGTATTTTCCCGAGCTCAGCAAAGGCTGCCACAGAAGCCCCGCCTCCAGGCCAACCCCCAACCAGCTCAGCAAAAGCTCCAGTGTCCTCAGGCTGGAGCCTTGCAGGTGTGTCTGTGTCACCAATGAAGAAACTGAGGCTTGGCAAAGTGACAGGGTCACTGCAGCCAATGGCAGCCTGTGTGAAGCTGGCCCTGCCCAGCTGTGCCAAGTGCATACTGGGTGCCATTACTCAGTCACAGCTGCTCTTACATGGGCTGGGACCATGACGTCCTTTTTACCAAAAGAGAAACTGAGGCCCAAGGAGAAGAAAGGCTTTGTCTTGAGTCACTCAGCTAGAAGAGGACAGCACCAGGCAGAATTCACACCTCATGTCTGTCCTCACAGCCCAGCCCAAAGCATCCCTGTGGCCCTGGGGCAGGAGATAGAACTGAGCATGCCCAGTGAGGAGGATGTGTCAGAGGCTCGAGGGTGGATTGGGGCAGTGTGGCAGGGGTCTGGAAACCTAGTTCCAGAGAGGTGGGCCCAGGGGCGTACAGAGCAGAGGTCAGAGCATGGGCACCCAGGCTCCCACATCCCAGCTGTCGCTGCCCATCACAGCGGCTCTCACTGGCAGTGAAACAGATCTTGTGATGTGACCTCTGCCTCCTGGTCCTGGCCAGGGCCTCCTGGTCTCCTGTCTTACGGGTTCCTTGCGTCACAGTGTTTCCTTGTTGTCAGTGCCTGGCCCAAAGCTCACGGTGACACATGGGTGGAGTTAGAAGGCCAGGAGGGGCTGACCGTTTGTGCATCGTAAGGTAGGGTTACTATGTTCCTGGTGCTGTATCTGAGATCCATCACAAGTCTGTCGGGTAGAATCCTCTTCCCCCTCGCAGCAAACGGAGACACGGAGTGATTTAATTATGTGTCCGAGGTGCCCCAACCAGGACGTGACAGTGCCAAGGCTTGAACTAAAGCCAGCTCAGGCCTTGTGTGTTGCCCGCATGCTCCAGCTCAGATTTGCCACCCTCCTGCCCCTGCCACTCTCCCATGCCCCAAACTCAGCCCCACACTCACTGTCACCATGATCACCGGCTCCCAGTTACAGAGGATTGTGGAAGGTGGCTGGGTCACCCTCCCCGCTTATCACCTGTCATTGCGAGAGCCAGGGCCTCTGGGACATTTAAGAGAAGGGGCAAAATGTTCTTCGTGGCCAAGGCTGTTGGAAAGAGAGATGCCCTAAGTCTGCCCCCTCTTCCAGGCCTCACTCAGTGGGCATGTGGCCCACGTTGGCCTGCCTGGCTCTGCTCACAGTGGACACATGGCTTCTGCTGACCCCAGCGTCAATCATCCCAGACCTCCGCTGCCATGCCTGGGTGAGGAGTGTCATATTGCATTAGCAGGTCCCTGTCAGTCCCTGTCATGTTGGGGTGCAGCGTGAAGGCCAGTGCTTCCTCTAATGTGATTCGGAAGTGACTAATCCGGGAAGGCTCCCGCGTTGTATCCTGGGAAATAAACATTGCAAGGCCATGGAGGTGGCTACTTAGAAAGTCCTGCCACTAATATGACGTGATGGGTCCATGGGAAGAGGAACTCCATAGTAGGAGACCCGAGGATTAAGGTCAACACCGGGCTGGGGAGCTGGTTAAGTACCAGCACTCAAGCCTGAGGACCTGGGTTTGAGCCCTAGCACCCCAGTAAAAAAGCTGAGCCTGCCTATTAGCATAACCCTGGGGAGCCAGAGCTGGGGATCCCAGGCGCACTGATCAGCCAGCCTTGCCAAATGGATGAGCCTGCCTGACAAAATGAGATTTAGATTGAGAGCGGCCAAGGAGCACACTTAACAGTGACCACTGACATAGACACACATCTGACTGTCAGATCCACACCTATGTGCTCCCCTGTTTTGGCTTGGATGTTGTCTCCCCCAAATTCATTTCAGACCCTTGTCTGAGAATAGGGTCTCTGCAGAGGTCGTTGGTGAAGCCAAGCTCATACAGGATACGGGTGACTCTAACTGCCACAGCGGGTGTCCTGGTGAGAAAGCTATATGAAAACCAGACATGGGGAAGCCATGGGCGACAGAGGCAGAGATGACTCAGCTCCAAGTCTAGGGACACCCAGGCCAGCAGAGCCATTGTGCACTAGGGGAGGTAAAGAAGGAGGTGGACCTGTGCTTTGGAGGTGTGACCTCCAGAACCTTGAGAGAACTGCTTCCTCTTGTCACAAGGCATCTGTCTGGTGGTCGTTTGTCAAGTGACCCCAGGAAACAAATGACCCTTTCCCACCACCCCAGGGAAACAGAGGCCACTTCTATCAGCTCAAAGATGGCAGACAGCTTAGGTGTTCTCAGGCGGCACCAGGCCAGCTGACTGTCCCCCGCCTGCAAGTGTCCTTGGAGGGCCAAGAAGAGACAGGCAGTGGCGGGCAGCTGGCATCCAGGCTGTGCAGCCTGGCTCACATCACGTTAGCATGTGATTAAGGGGGTCTTTAAGGCTCCCATTAGTCCCCCTCTGCTATCTAATAGCGCTCTCGGATTTAGAACAGAATATTATTTACTCGTTAGCTGATAGCGGAACCAGAGCGTGCTGTGTGGTGGGGAACCACAATTAGAGACAATCGCACAGGGGCTGTGGAGCTTCTGGTGGGCCTGGCCGTGTGGGTCAAGGTGGCCTGTCATGCGTGGGGATGACATAAGGTGACCTCCAGGAGAGCTGGGCCTGCTGCTGGTCACCAGAGGCTCATAAACATAGACATGAGTCCCAGTGCAGACCCAGCCACCTCCATACAGACCTGGGGTTCATCACCATAGAGTGGGGGCAGCAGTGGCAACCCCCTGAGGTGGCAAAGGGACCCACAGAAATGTCCGCATGTCCCTTAGGCAAGTGTGTTAGGAGCTTGAATGCCCTGCAGCTTCCTGGGGCAGATGACATACCTGTGACCAAAGCCAAGAAGTGGCTAGATGCCAGCTAGCTTTGAGTGATGAAGCCTGAAACCTTCCCAGCATGCCTCTGTGCCCGAGGCAGAGGCACCTGGCTGGATCTAGTCTTTTCTTACACCAGACAAGAAAGGGGTAGATGGTCACCCACCAGTGAGTAGGGGCCTGTCTCTTAGCACACAAGAAAGGGGTGGATGGTCACCCACCAGTGAGTAGGGGCCTGTCTCTCAGCAGACAAGAAAGGGGTGGATGGTCACCCACCAATGAGTAGGGGCCTGTCTCTCAGCAGCAACAACTTGACCTAGGCCAAGATGGATGGATGGATGATCAGACAGGTAAGACCAGAAGGGTCAGGCTCTGGGATCAGAGGCTGTGGGCCCGATGTTTATAATAAGAGTAGAGGAGGGGGCAGAGTCAAGGAGAGCCAAGACCTTGGGGTGGTGATGGAGGTAGAGGTGTTGGGGTTGCGAGCGTAGCTTCTCATGGCTGAGCCCTGGCGGCCCTCTTTTTTACAGGCAGAATGCAGCATGTGGGAGGAGCTTCCTGGAGTTTGTCCTTCATACACTCCCTGACCCTAGCAAGTGTGACCCTCAGGTCACACTGGTGATTCTGTGCGTAGACACTCAATTGGTAGGTCCCAGTGATCCCTAAAAATCTGAAGCTGTCCCAGGAGACATCCTCGGTGCATGCTGCCACCCGTCCCATCTGGCGATACCTCCCACCATGGCGGGAAGAAGATCTGGATTAACCCAAAAGATGCAGAGCCAAACAAGAAGGCGAGTCTGTCTTGAGCAGGTACAACCTTCACACTGTCCACACATTTCAAAGCACCAGGCCAGGCAAGCTTGAAGCATAGCAAGTACCAGATGCCACATAGGTCGCCCCCACCCCTCCCACAGCCCTGTAAGCTTCAAAGGGAAGCTGATGCAGATTAAGGGCATCTCTCTCTAGTCCAGAGCCCATCAGGGAGTGACCCTCTCATTGTGGATTCCAGGGTGTGCAGGGGACCTGGGCTGCATGTCCTGGCTGCATACAGGTGGATTATGGCTTTGTGGGTTTCCAGAGTGGCCCCCTCTTAGACAGGCATGTGACTTCAGGGATCTCCAGGAGTAGGGAGGCCCAGGCACAAGTGACCTACCTCTGTCACTTCCCAGAACTCCAAACAGTTCCCTGATATGATAATGATGATCCCTTTTGGCTACTGTGAGAAGGAGCCAGGGAAAAGGCACCTTAACTGAGGGTATTTGATATTTTCTACTCCACATATCAGCCCCCCACCTCTGTTGGACAAGCAAGGGGCACACACCGATGTGTGTGAGTGTGTGCGTGTTTGCGTGCACTCACTTTGGTTTTAATAAACCTCACCAGGGATCCGATATCAATTCCTGTCGGCACAATGCAGCGCATCTGAGCCAGAACTAAATAAAAATAAACATTAAGCAATTATTGGAATTTAGGTTTATTTAAAAAATCAGCAGGCTGCAAGAACAAGACACCCATTAGTGGCATACAACTGTCAAGCCTTTGAAAGAGCCTGTGGCTCTAGGCATCTGGGTGTCATGGCTTCTTGCGTATCCTATGATAGGCTTTGTTTGGGGACTTGGGAGGGGCTCAGTGTCTCCATCTTGAGCAGAGATTCCCACTCACCGGGGTCCCTGCAGTGGAGAGGAATCTGAACCCCAAGTTGCCCCAGGCCCCTGCACTTGTACTCCGTAGGCTTTCCTTGTTCCAAAGGAGCCCACATCTTTCCTCCAAGATAGATTGGCAGTCACAGTTTCTTTCTTCAGAACTGATCCCCTTTGGAAAACTGAGTGAGATGGGACGCAGGGAACCAGATGTCAGCATCAAGAGAGCACCGCACCCGGGTTACAGGAAAAGGAGCTGTTACCCCTCCAACTTTCGCTCCAAGAAGAGCCTAGCGACCTGCCCAAGTCACAGGTTAGCATAGCCAACAGTTCCCAGGATCCCTCAGGGTGGGTGGCCCAGGCTTGCAGACCTCGTGCTAGTGGAAGGATTTCCTGCCAGCAATTCCTTGCTTGCTGGGGTGGGGGGTGTTAGGGAGAGTCCCCTTCATCCTTCCCCTCCCGTCTGGACCTTGGCTGGGGAGTGGACAGTGAGGTCATTGCTTCCCCAGCATGCACTAGTCTGTCTGCAGGGTCCCTACTTCTCCCAGTCTCCAGTTGGCAGGAGCCGCCTGCCTTTCTTAGTTCTACAGCGACTCTGGTGCTCCGGCCAGCAGAGCAGGAGAGGCCCAAGCCTGAGGTGAGAAGACCTCCCGCGGTGCAAAGTGTCTGGAGCCTGCTGGAGCTTAGAGACCGCTGGGAAAAGAATGAAGACTCTGAGCAGAGAGGGGACAGCAGAGAGAGGATTGGAGGATCTCGCGGGGCATCCTCCCATAGGGTGCTAACCCCACAGGCTGGTTTTGGATGGAAATGGACTGAGGGTCAGAAGTTCTGAGCAGGGAAGGAGCAGCATCCGGAATGTCTCTTCTGGCTGCTGATGGGGTCTGAGGGGTTAGGCAGTTGAAGGAGCCAGGGACCCTCGAGAGGCTGCTGCAGGCATCTGGCCCAGATCAGTACAACCAGCAAACTGCCTGCAGCGGGGTCGTGCTCAAGCACCTGAGTATTTACGTCAACTCCCACTTCCTAGTGGGTGGTTTTATCCTGGGACCTCAGCCTCTTTTGTAGGCATAATACTTGAGGACAGGGTTACATGAACCGGAGGTGATTCTGGAGCTCCTGTCAGTCACACACTACTAATGGTTGATCAAAGACTCGGAGACTACCTTCTTTGGAATTTTTTAAACACTCATTCTGAGGGAAAAGTTGGGTTTGTACCCATTTTTCAGATGAGGAAGACTGAGGTTCAGAAAAGACAAGGGTTTGTCTTAAGCTCTCCTGACCTGGCTAAGGGAAAAATCAAAGGCTCCCACTCGGCCTCTGATGCCTGGGCCCTTTGAGCACTCAGCAGGCCACTAAATAAGGTCAGCTATAGTCCCCAGGTCCGTGGCCAGCTTGCCAAAAAGCATTCCAAAGCCTTGGAAGAAGTTGGTGTTTGGGGGAGTTTGAAATTGCCAGATCGCAACAGTTTCTCAGGGTTCAGCTGCAATCCAAGCATGGGGCAGGGGTGCCTTTCCAGAAAACCCCGCCATGGGGTAAGGAGAAGCAGTGTCATCCAACCTAACCCCTCTACAAGTGACCCCCCCCACATACACCTCACACACACGCATGTGCACACATGCACACGCAAGCCAAAGGGGCCATATGGGGACACGCATCCTGGAGTCAGTCTATAATGCAATCAATTTTGTATATCCCCGGTGAAACGGCAGCATTTAGTTAACGTCTTTTATAAGAGCAGCTGAGTTTTATCACAAATCACATTCCATTTCCAGTCAGCTGGGACCCCTTGAAGGCTAAAATGCATTCACGTCTTCCGAGGAAATTTACCAATTCCTCAATAAAGGCCCATTTGCCTCTGCATGTAAAATTGACACATTTATTGACTATTAAACCTCAAAGACTAGCGTTGGGTTTTGTGCCCCAGCCCCCCAACCCTCCCCCATATTTTCTTAAACTTCTACTTGATGCTTTTGAAGCTTCCTAGTCACAGGAGAAGCAGGAATGTCACAGGTGCAGGTGACGCCTGACTTAAAGGCTTGCTTATCACCTGGCTGCTGAGGTGAGCAGCAGGGCCCCCTGGGAGCTGTGGGCCTGGCCCTGGGCCCCTGGGAGCTGTGGGCCTGGCCCTGGGGCCCTGGGAGCTGTGGGCCTGGCCCTGGGCCCCTGGGAGCTGTGGGCCTGGCCCTGGCCTTGGTGTCACAGCACCGCTGTCACGTTAGACTTATAGCAAAAGTTGTCGAATGGATGCGCTAGTGACGTTTACAGAAGGCAGGTCCACCCTCCTCATACGACATGGCACCAATTACCATGAGGGCCCATGAATAGTTTCCTTTTACTGGCATTCCTGTGGGGGACAGATGTCATTTCTAGTCAGGACAGTCTCTTCACAGGTGGGAAAAAAATGGAGGATGATACCAGGGGAAGGGGGTGCTGAGCTACTGAATGTGGGGCCTGGTGCTGGGTCCTATCTCAGAATGAGATCTGCGCTATGTTTTGGCGGGTTCCAGTGGCCAGGACACTCTCCCTTGGGTTTAATTTAAAATTTAAAATGGTGGAAGTTGGGACCCGGCAAGATGACTCAGTGCTTGCCACACAAGCGTGAGGTTCTGAGTTTGATCCCCAGAACCCATGTGAAGGGCCAGGTGCTGGTATGCCATTGTTATCCCAGCTGGGAGCTCACGCCAGTGAGAGACCCTGCCTCAAACACTCAAAGGTGTTGGAGACTGAGGAACCACACTCAGCCTGGCCATGTGATCACAAACAAATGTGGCAGCCATGCTTTGAGAGGGGGAATCGACTGGGTGGAGGAATCTGTGAGTGGTGGGTGGAGCAGACGTAGGTTCAAATCTTGACTCTTCCTTGCCAGCCTCGTAGCCATGAATATGTGTTTTTCTCTTAAAACCTCGGGGTCCTGCTGTATGAAGCCGAGACAACCAGCATTTGTCTTCGTACTCTTGGCGGGGTTAAAGGAGATGGTCCACTTGAAGAAGGTTCTGGAAGGAGTCTCAGTGACCATTGCTCTTGTCCTGGGGATAAGGTAGAGTGGCAGGTTAACATGAGAAAAGTAAGGTCCAGCCCACTTGTCTCAGGTTCCATTTTCCTGTCCACAGAAACTGGTCATTCACTCTCTGCTAGGATGGTTGTTTTCGCTCTAGACATCACCAGCTAGTGGGGGTGGGTCCTGGCAGGGTAAAATCTCTCAACTGGGAGCTCCTCTGACCAGGTACCTTCATGCCCGTTTCCTCTGGCACACCAGTGCCCCTGTGGCTATACTTCCAGGATATCTAGCACATTCTTGGGAGCCAAGCCACATGTGCCCCTTTAGCTCAGCCTGCTGAGTCCTGAGGACCCAGTCTCAGGACCCATGAGGACAGAGGGCACAGGGTAGATTCTTTGTAGGATGTTCATGTGTCCTCAGAGAGGTCCCTTGGATAGCAGCCAGCCAGCTCTGGATTAGCAGACTTTGCCTCTGCCTGTCAAAGTGATCACTTATCTCTCGGAGCCTTAGTTTCTGCATCCATGGGATAAAAAAAATTCCTGTTTTACAGGAATATTATATAGCCTCCATTCAAAGAATCGCCCCCTTGTATCCCATGATAACTCTCATTTTATCTTTTGTATGTCTGCTAAAATATGTGCAAAGATAAGTTTAAGAAAAACAGAACAGGCCCACTTTGTGCAGAGTGCTTGGCATGCAGAGGCCAGGGGTAAGGTGCAGCCGGCTTGTGGTCAATACAGACAGACACACGTGCAAAGAGTGAAGGACATTCCTCCAAGGTCACCCATAGGCTTTAATGGAACCTGCGGGCCTGGGCGACTGAGGACTCAAAGACCGCCTCTGGCTGCTATCCTCAGTGGTTAGCAGAACTCGCTTCAGCTGGGAGATTCTCTTTCATTTTAAAAGTCAGCCAGTGTAATAAATCTTGCCCTGAAATCTGGGCAGTACATCTCGGCTGGAGTGTGAGATAAATCTAATATTCTGTAGTCTCCGCGAAAGGGGCCCTGGGCGGATCTGTATCAGGGTGACAGGCAAGCTTGCTCTTGACTCGACAGGGCCAGCTTCCCCGTCAGCTCTGTAACGATGGAGGCAAGACCCTGCTCCTCTGCTTCTCTTTCCTCCCTCCATCCCTTCATCTTCATCCCTCCATCCCTCCATCCCCATTTCTCCATCCTTCTACTTTTCCATCCCCCCACCTCTCCATCCCTGCCTTCCTCTCTTGCTCATCTCCCCACATTTAGAGCGTAGCTCTGAACTATGAATTCAAAGATACTTCCATATGATGGGAACAGGATGGGTCCCCTGGTCTTTGGGACACCAGGAGGATCAGGCGCCTTCAACAACTAGAGTCCAGGCACCTGTGGCACCAGTGTTGCAGTGAGGGTTAGGAGAATGTAAAGGAGACCAGAATGAGCCTGTGGGGACGTGGGCATCAATGCTGTCCTGAGGATGCTGGTGATGGGGCCTCCAATAGAAATACAGGAGTCAGGACCAGGGGATCAGAGAGTCATGACAGGGTGTGGCCAGTGTTTATCAGGCTCAGGGGGGGATCCACGTGCTATGCTGCATGGGACCCCAAGTACAGAGGTCACCACAGGGCATTGTGCAGCTGAGAAGAGCTGACACAGGCCTGGTAGGCCATGCCCGGCCTTCTGCTCCTCACTGGGTGGCTCATGGACAGAATGGGTCTGTGTGGAGAGCCCTAGTCCCAGCCGATGGTGGAAGCCCTAGGAGCTATGCAGAAGCCCACTGGGGCTCTAAACATGGAGAAGCATGACCGCCAACAGAGTCAACCAGCCCCAGCCCTCACAACTTCAAATCTCCTCCCCCCCCCCCCCCCCCCCCCCCCCCCCCCCCCCCCCCCCCCCCCCCCCCCCC
>NW_026067985.1:7380170-7401278 GCF_014885135.2 Alexandromys fortis | reverse complement strand
CCCCCAACCCCCCCCCCCCCCCCCCCCCCCGAGCCTCACCTGGACCTAATACCAACACCCACGGCAGTGGAGAAGTGGGAGATGGATGATAAAAACAGGCATGAGGCGCCGGAGGGAGACTCAGCAAGCGCCAAGCTCTGTTTGCTCGCCGTATGACCCAGGAAACGTTCCATTGACTCTCCTGGGCTAAGACATATTAGCTGTTCATTGTGTACTCTCCTGTGTCCCCAGCAGGGCCTGTCACCTACCCACTGTGTTAGAACAAGTCCCTCTGACTCAGCATTGTCACCCCAGAGACAGAAAGCTCACCCAAACGACGGGTCCCAAAAGACCCAATCACCTGCCTGGTTCTCAAAGGCAAAAGGTTTCTGTCAGCCACCGTCCTTCTGGTTCAGTGTAAACAGCCTATTCCTAAAGGAAGGGGCAGAGGTAGACCGAGGGCTCCCTCTAACTGCCCTGAAGCCCGCAGATCTCTGACAAGAAGCCTTTGTGTCTGATATCTGGGCTTCACAAGAGGCCAAGTGACAATTTAGTTTGATTAATGTCGATACAGAAAGGCAAAAAGAACACTGGCTCTGACTGGCCAGCCCCACTGTTTCTGGAACTTTTTAAATGGCAGAACAAAGGGCCTGTGAGAGTCTGGGGGGCTGAGGTCTCGGCTCCTGCCTGGAGGCCGAGATGTCTCTGTATGTATACTGGGATCATCTGGTCCTCACCTGGCTGCCAGAGTGTGTGTGGGAAGGGACAGAGGCCAAGCCATCACCCTCCCTCAGAGCCAGAAGGCAAATGGGTGAGGCTCTCCACCATTGTTGAGAGAAGACAGCCGGCCTGGAACCCTCTCTGTAGAGGAACCTCCTGGCTCCACCTTGGTGGGCATGCAAGAGGCCCTCCCCGTGCTTGGAAGGAATAAACAGGCTTTAATGAAGTTACATTGCGACATAATGGGAATCATGAAAGCGCCGTCATCCTGCAGGGTCCCCGGACAGTCTTTATTATCGACTGTGCCGAAATCGGCTTTGCAGAGCTCGGGCAGCAGCCGCGGGAAGAATGCAAAAGTGTCCTTAAATTACCTGCTGGAAGTAACCAGTGGTACATTCCACCGGGGCCGTGGGCCCGGGGAAGCTGCCGTTGGGACGGTCTGTCAGAGCCGCACAACTGCCCCACAACAGATGTTCGCCCTGCTCCTCCATCGGCTGTTTGATGAGAAATTTACTGCTCTCCCGCTGGGCAGGCAGCCCCTCTCCGCGGCCTCGGCTATGAGACAGGCCAGCCGTTGGCGCCCGGCCAGGGCCAGGCTGTTTTGATGGAAGCCGTGAAAAGCTCTGGCTTGGAAGGCGCCGGCGATAATGCACCGGCTAGACTCTCCTGATTGGCCAATCGATCGGCCTGATTTGATTTATTGATCAATCCTCTCAAATTTGGCGTCTGAGAAGCTGCAGTGATCTTTAACTGCGGTGAACGTCTCCGCCTGCCGGAGAATGAGCCCCCACTAAGGAATGTATGAAAGGAACCGGGGCTTATCTTAATCACACCCCGCCCGGTGCTGGCCGAGCCCGCCGTGCACCGCCCCCTCGCCCGGGCAGGCCTGCGCCGATCTATAAATTGATGGAATTCAAAGCCTCCAGCATCGATTACCGCTATAACAAACAGCGGTGCGCAGAATGTCTGATTATTTTTAGACAAAGATTCTGTTCTCTCAGCAGCAATTTTGCTGAGCCTGTCACTGGCTCAGAAGTCTGTTGATTGCAATTAGATGCAAATACAAAAAAAAAAAATTAAACTCTCTGCAGCTTCACTCCTGTTTCCAGTTATTAAATCTCTCTCTTTGTTTGCCGTTTCCTCATGATATCTACAGCTGGGTGAGAGATTTGGTTGGCAGAACAGGGTCTTTGGGATCTGATAGAGAAGCAGGTGGCTACCGGACCTGCACACTGGATTATCTCGCAGGGGGGGGGGGCGGACTTATCCTGGGAGAGGGGAATCCACGGAAGGTG
This sequence comes from Alexandromys fortis, assembly GCF_014885135.2. Taxonomy (NCBI): domain Eukaryota; kingdom Metazoa; phylum Chordata; class Mammalia; order Rodentia; family Cricetidae; genus Alexandromys; species Alexandromys fortis. Next base: position 7,399,284 of record NW_026067985.1, on the reverse strand, counting down.
TGCAAGGATGCCTGTTTAAAAGTGTGCAAAGGGGCCGGCCATAGTGATGCCTCTCATCCCAGCACTCTGAAAGTGGAGGCAGGAGGATCAGGAGTTCAAGGTCACCAACCACCTAGTGGGTTCAGGGTCAGCCTGGGAAATGTGAGACCTGGCTGTGGGGGAGGGGGAATAGTGAAATATAAAGATATTCAATGGAGCTGGAGGCTGGTGGAGGGGTGCTTTGGAGGCAGACGGCTCACAAATTCAAGACCAGCCTGGGCTGAATAGCTAGATCCGGTGTCAAAAACAAACAAACAAAAACAAACACAAATGAACAACAGCAGAACCCATCAGCAGGGAGGAGCTCGGTGGCTCTGTGGGTAAACGAGCCTGCTTCACAGGTGTGAGGCCCTTCGTGTGTATTCCCATGGAAAAGCTAAGTGTGGCAGCATGTTTCTGAAACCCCAGCCCTTTGAGGTCAGGTGTGTGCAAAGACAGGAGGAGTTGCATCTGATGAAGACGGAGAATGATTGTGGAGATGCCTGCCATCGACCTCGCCCGCCCACCCCACCCCCACTGTTCCCCAACACACACACACACACACACACACACACACACACGTGTGGCAGGAGGCCAGGCTCAGGGCATCAAAGGCATGTCCCATGAGGGGGGGGGCAGCTTCCCTGTTCCTGATGACATACAAGCCCTAGCCAGGGATGCAGCTCCTAGAGGCTGGGGCCCCTGGGGTTAATGAATTCCACACGGGGACTGCAGGTGGAGCCCACTCCACACTGGCAGAACAGGCTTTAGTAAACTGTGGGTACAAGCAAATTAGGTACCCCCCGTTGCCTGGCCTGGCGGCCAGCATCCTGACTCTCGATGAGCCCATTCATCATCCCGGCACCCTCCGGTTGATCTGTGTTCTTGGATCCATTAGCCTCAGAGTCCTTGACAGCGGCGCAGCTGTAAAGCCGAGCCCAACGGATGACTGACAATTCATTACTCGGTTGGATGGAGAGAAGACTCAGGTGACAGTGCCAAGGCCTCTCGGTTCCCAAAAGCCAGCTCCACTCGGAATTGGCAGCCTTGGTCTAATTTTAGAACGTTTGTTGTTGGTAATACAGAAGGAGGGCCTGAGATCAGATAGCCCGAGCTCAGAAAGACATCACTGGGCCAAGGGCAGCTCTTCCACTGCCCTGGAAGGATCCTGCAGGCAAGCAGGTGTGGGGGCACTGGAGTGGAGATCACCACGGGATCACAGGTCAAGGTTGTTCAGGAAAATAACTGCTCCTTGGACAGCAGATACTGCAGCAGGTCCCAGGCCAGCTGTCTCCATGTATCTTCCTCCTCCCAGCTGCCCAGCTACCTGTCGGTGGACTGCCATGCAGACTCTGAAGCCCAGAAACACCTGGGGGCCTGCTCAAGGCTGCATGGCAAAGAAGACCAAGAGTCATCTGATTCTGGAGTTGAAGATCTCACCCGACGGAGGAGGAAGGGTTGCATGGATAGTGCAGGAGCCTCCAGGGGAGACTCAGCTGAGCTCCTGAATAGCCAAGGATAGCTGGCTATCTTTCCATGTAGGTCTGAAACGGGGACCTCTGAGACTGCACCTACCTGTTCCATCCATCTGGACACTGGGAGCAACCAGTTTGGTCTCACTCAGAAGTTTCCGTGCAAGGACCCTTCAGGGTGCTTCTCCAGGAGGCCCCGCACGAGGATGTCAGGAAGCAGATGAACTCAGGGTCACCTGACTGAAAGCCAGACACCATTGTGCTGACGGCTGCGAGGATGAACTGAGGTCACATTGACCTTGGGGGAAACCCTCTGCCCACCCCATTCTCTCTGACCTCAGGTACATGATCAGACTCCTGTGGACATCTCCCTGTCCAGGTGACTGAGGTCACAAGGAGCAGATACACATCCCTATAGCTAAGTACCATGTGCCCACATTTAGTTTGGTGCCCCTGGAGGACAGTGACTAACACAGGCTCGGCCAGGACCAACATGAGTGGTGGCCTCTCTGAAGTCATTGAGCCATTAGCTGCCCAACCCACTGTCACCTGGCAAAGGTTTGTCTGTGTCCCTCCTCTTAACGTATTCGTCCTATCCCACTTATAAGGCATACTTTGACATGACCGGTAAGAGATGGCCCCTCCTGGTTGGAGGCAGTGACGGCAAAAACAGGGCCTTTAGGGGAGAAGCCAGCAGCAACTGTCACACTGACAAGCAACCCTGCCCCATGACACCTTTGTGTCACACCCATTTGTGAACACCAAAATGGTTGTCTACGGGTACTGGTGACAGATATCAACAGTAAGAACAAGGGCTGGTAGAGACGTGTGTCCCCGAGTTGAGGATTTGGAGCAGTGTGTGTCCATGAAGAGAGGGTTGTAAGTAAGGTGGGTGTCCAGGAGCAGGGGGTTTAAAATGACCTAAGGAGGCTGCAGAGACGACTCAGTGAGAGAAGTGCTTCAGCCTGAGAGCCTGAGTTCCCGCACCACACCAAAGGCCAGGCATGGCCGTGCGTACTTTAATGCCGGCGTGAGGGAGGCAGGGACTGGTAGATTCCTGGAGCTCACTGGCCAGCCGGCTTCACCAAGTCAATGAGTCCTGTGAGAGACCCTGTCTCCACAGAATAATGAACAGCTCCTGAGGAATGGTACCTGAGAATGACCTCTGGCGTGTACACACACACACATACATACACACATTCACTTGTAGACACTCGAACATACACACTCATAAGCACACAAAAACTACAGCAAAAATAACCCGTGTCCATGCATGAGAGAGTCAGACTAACCGTAGTGTCTGAGTTGGGGATTTGAACTGTCTGATGTTGGTTAGGAGCTGAGTATACACGGTAAAGTACTTCTACACAGAACACTCTGTGTATGTAAAAGAGGGGAGCGATGCCTTGTGTGCGGATGTGCGGCACAGGTGAGCTAGACCTATGCAGGGGGCTCTCTGAGTAAGCGGACATGGGTGACACCCATTGCAGGAGAAGACAGGAGAGGGCCATGTGGCAGCTGAGGTGCTGTGGGCATCTCTGAGTAGTCAGTGGTGATAAGCACCTGGGGTGGGGGGGATGCTCTTGAGCTGAGGCCTTCTGTCTCAGCGACTGTCCTCTGCTGATGGCTTTTTAAAAAGCGAGTTTTTACTCTTAAAAACCCACGCAAGGGAACGAACATAAATTCTTGGCATCAGATGTGGGTGTACACACAGGCCATTACTTACTGGCTGGGTACCACTGACTCAGCTGTGCCATTGCCATGCCTCTGGTTGCTTGGTCAGTGGCATCAGTGAGCTTTGGTGATTTGACTCCTGGATGGTCTCTGCCCATGATGGTCACTGTCCTGGCTCCACTCACATTGGCTCCTGGTGGCCTTAGCAGTCTCTCAGCCTGCAGGAGAGACTCGGTCCATTTCAAGGTCCCTCTAGGAGGTGGACAGGACAAATGTCCTGACCCCATTGCTGGAGTTTCAGGGTCTTTTCCTGAGTCATCTGTGACACCTGCAACACTGAGTCTCCAGGCAAAATAAGCCAGGTGTGCTGAGCCCCGGTGCAGCCTCCGGCTCTACTGGACTCCGATAGTGCAGCCTCTCGTACCGCCGTCTGTGTGTTGGTGAAACAGTGTGAGGCAGAGATAGAGCGGGACTGGCAGCAGACAGGGAAAGGGCATGCGCCTCGGGCCCTGGGTCTTGCGTGCAGCACCTGGTCATCCTAGAACTACCATCGTAGGGGTCTAGTGGGCACAGAGCCTGGGTCAGGGAAGACGGTTTCAAGGGTTCCCCAGACACCCCCATCCTTAGTGTGGGGGCTGAGTTCTTGAAGAGTGTTTGTCAAAAACCCCACCCATGGCGTGCTCATGGTTTTCAAATGGAAAACTAAGGTTTGGTTTTGTTTGTGGTTGTTTCATTCTCTCTCTCTCTCTCTCTCTCTCTCTCTCTCTCTCTCTCTCTCTCTCTCTCTCATGCGCGTGCATGTTTCTGTGTGTGTGTGTTATGTGTGTAATGTCTGTGCACATGTGTAGTGCACGGAGGCCAGAAGATGACGTCATGCACCCTGCTCCTTTGTGCTCCACCTTATTCTTGAGACAGGATTCCTCTCTGAGCTGGGAGCCAGGCCGGGGTGACAGTCTCGTGGACGTCACTTGGGTGCTAGGATTTGAACTTGTGTCTTCATGTTTGTGCAGCCGTCACCCTGGCCCACCTAGTCGTCCCTCCTGCCCAGGATTTTTTTTTCTTTTGGAACAGGGTTTGCTAAGTGTCTCAGGCTAGCCTTGAACTCAGAATCCTCCTGAGTGCTGGGCTGTGGGTCTGCACCACTTTGCCTGGCTGGAACATCAACTTTTCTCGGGGTCTCTGCTCCAGCCTACTGTTTTCAGGCCTGACGTCAAGGGTCTCTGGGCGTTTGAGGTCCTGAGGTCGTCCCGGACCCCACCTAAGCCTCCCTGACCTATGTGTATGAGGGGCGGGGCTGACAGCTGATGCAGTCATTATCTCCTGCCTCCGACAGCCAGACCCATCGATTGGATGCTTTCACTGAGTCGCTTTGATTTTGAACTTGACCCTTCCGGCTCACTTTCTGATATCCCTCAAGGGCGTATTTTCAAAACTGCAAGTGGGCCAGCCAGATGGTTGCTCAGCCGTTGGAATCAAAGGCAGCTGAGCATCCAGGGGCTCAGGAGAATGTGACAAATACATCTCTTGGCTCTTGAGCCCACCTCCCAACAAGCATTTATTTAGCACCTACTGCATGCACTGTACCGAATGAGTATTTGACCTCAGCTGTTAGGTTACTAGCACAGCGTGTTCCCTGCATCAGGAATACAGAAGAGGAGAGGCATGGAGGTAAAGAGGACAGGGAAGTACAGGGGAGAGGTGAGAGGGTAAGGGGCAGGTACTGTGTGCACCAAGTGTTGGTGTAGATGGGGGCACCAGAAGAGACACAGAAGACCCCACCTCAGCCCGAAATAGCAGAGACTGCGAGAAACAAGCAGTCATAATGGAGAGCAGATGTCGAAGTCCTCCCCCTGCCCCACCCTCGCCAGGCCAGGAGGGAGGAAGGACCAGGGATACCGTCACATGGAAGGCAGGGGCGGCCTGGCAGACCAAGGAGGGGCATCAGAGGGAGGCAGGCGGGCACAGAGTGAGGAGAGCCTACAGACTTGACCCAGCCTGCGCAAGACTCAGGACTTTATTCTCAAGTGCTGTGGGAAGTCACTCTCTCCTTGTGACTGAGTTTAAGGCTGGAGAGTGACGGAATCTAATTCATGCTTAAGTGGCGGGAATTGGGGGGGATGACTGTGACCCCCCCCTCTTCGTTCTTGAACTTTGTGCTATCGATGAGATCTCTCCTGGCCCTCTTTCTATTAAATCACCTTGTGAAGGCTCCATAGCAATGTACAAGGGAGAGGTGGGTGGATTCCAGGGGACTGTGCCCCCCCAACCCCCATTCATTAAGAAAAGCACAGGGGCCCAAGGCTTATCACAGCAAATGGCCTTGGGACCAGGGCTGATATCCAAAGACAGACATGTCCTCTCAATGCACAGCCTTCCCGTGCTCATCCTATCCACGCCCACAGTAGAACTCCAGCCCTGGCCGGGATCTTCAGTGTGTGCCCGTGGACCTCTGTAAGATCGGTCTGTTGCTTCTTGTCGTTCACTTGAGCCTGAGGCTGTAGGGGCCGTCCTGTGGGGCTCTTGGCCCTCAGTGTTAATGGACATCTGAGTCACTTCCACTTGGGAGCTGTTGTGAGCGGTGCCTTGTTGATCCATCCTGATCACATTCATGAATTATCTGGAGAGCTGGGTGAACCACAGAGCCTGGCTCTGGGGCCTGGCGGGGCCGAAGTCATCATTCCTCAAGAATTCTTGGTGGTTTCCCAGCTGCTGGCCCACAGCCATCCTGTATGCCCGAGGAGGCTCCGTGTGAGTCGACAGATTTCTCTGGGACTCGTGTGCCGCAGGGGACTGTGGCAGCGTAGGGAAATGTGCGCGAGGCTCTGACAGGCACCAACTGGAACCCCTCCCACGGTGTCTGAGGTTTGGGTTTTTCCATGAACTTGCCAACACTTGCTACTGTCTGCTGTTTCCTTGGCTTTGTCTTGTTATTCTGACTGACCTGGCTACTTGCTATGTGGCCCACGCTGGCCTCAAGCTCACGACAGTCTCCCTGCATCGCTCCCCAGCTCGGCACCACCACCCCGATTTGACAATGGTGTGATTGGTGGTTGTGTTGTCTTGCATCTTGGGGGAGGCGTCCGGCTGTGTCACACCATCCTCTCCATCCTTCTATTGATTGTCTTTCTTTGAATCTTTGGGAGTTTTTGACTCTGGACTCAGTCCTTTATCAAGTCAGGGGCATGCCCCTTCTACCTTCCTGGCCTTTGCGCTCAAATGTCAGCTCATAGGTTTGTTTGCTTTTTGTTGTTGTTGTGTGTTTTTTGTTTTGTTTTGGTTTTGAATTTTTGGAGACAGAGTATTTCTGTGTAGCTTTAGAACCTGTCCTAGAACTCGCTCTGTAGATCAGACTCGTCTTGAGCTCACAAAGATCTTTCTCTGCCTCCCGAGTGCTGGGATTAAAGGCATGTGCCACCACTGCCTGGCTTTGATTTTTTTATTTTATTTTTTTGCATTTGCTTGTTTGTGTCTCTTGTATGTGTAGGTCAGAGGACAACTTGGAGTCAGACCCTTCTTTCTACCATGCTGGTCCAGAGGATTGAACGTAGGTCATCAGGCTTGGCAACAAACTCCTTTACCTGTTGAGCCGTCTTTGTAGCCCTGCTTTTAATTTGACAGTTATTTCCTGGGGCATGGATGTGAGTAGTGACCTGAGAAGGTGGGATGATGTTTGGGGGGGTATCCCTTGGGTGTTTTTGTTTGGTTAATTTTGTTTCTTCGAGACAGGGTTTCTCTGTGTAGCAGCCCTGCCTGTCTTGGAACTTGCTTTGTAGACCAGGCTGACCTTGAAACTCACAGAGGTCGCCTGCCTCTGCCTCCTGAGCGCTGGGATTAAAGGTGTGCACCAACCATACCTGGCTGATTTTGCTGTTTTGAGGCGGGGTTTTACTCTGTAGGTCAAACTGGCTTAAAACTCAACTTCTGATCCTCCTGCCTCCACCTCCCAAGCGCTTGGGATTCCGGGCATTCACCACCACACCTGACCATATTCAACAGTGTGAACACATGGCAGAACTTTCTAGATGTTGCTCCAGCTGTGGTGATACCATCAGTGATGGGACAAATGCTTTGCTGTCTTGACTTTGAGCGAAGTAACCATCAAACTATCATCTCCATGTACAAAGCTCCTTGGGGTTTTCTGTCACTTTTAAGTGTGTGAAACCCAGAAAGCTTTGAGGGCAGCTTGCGCCGTGGCCTGTGAAGAATGGGTGCAGTGCGCGTGTGCCAAGGAAGTGAGACCTGGATCGTTAAGGGTTGGCAGTTCGGGGGCCAGCGCCCTAGTGGCCAGGAGGGAATGCTGCCTGGCATCCACTCATGAAGAATGGGATTGAGGTTGTCTGGGGGTCACTGGAACCAGGCCACCCACTCAAATCATGGGCCCCATGGCACTTCCACACATCCCGAGGCTGGCACAGGCACCCCAGGCTCAGCCATCATGGACTGAGCGGCCCCAAGGTGTTTTGTGTAGCAGAACAATTTAAAATAATTAGAAACTTTCCAGACCGTCTCTAAACACACTGGTGTGGGCCTTAAGAGCAGCTCCTGTTAGCAGGGATGGCTGCTGACTGGTGAGGAGAGGCACTGATATAAGCCCCTTGATTAACTCATTTGAATATCTTTTGAGAACAAATTCTGAATCTCTTTCTATTTTCTCCTATTGTACTGGCTGCACATCTGCTGGCTGGGGTGGGGGATGGTAGTGAGTTCCGTCCCAACCACTCCCAGCCTGGGATGGGGCAGGGCTCCCGCAAATGGCCACACTCGTCCCTGCCATGAGGCTGCCTTTCACAGAAGTGTCAGGGTCTAAGCGGGGCTTGTGGGGAGCAGTGTGGTGTCCCTGCAGGTCCCTCAGAATAACGGGACAATTCCAGGACAGAGTAGACAGTCTGGGGTCTCTGGTCCCCTCCGACAGCACGGACACACCACCCCACGGACACCTCTTTAGTGTTGTCCTCAGGGCTAAAGCAAGACCCTACAGCCCGCCTCAGCGTGTTGGCTGGGTGAACCTCTGTATGCCTTCCCAAACGTGTCTCTAAGGAGAGGATAACGACAGGGTCCCTTTCCTGGGGTTCTTGTAGTGTAGGTTGTGCACACCACAGACACCTCACTCTGTACCACATTAATAGACCACGCTGCAACTGTCGGGCCAGGAGCAAAGCCCCAGCGAGTCTGTTTGGTACAAACTGCATGGTTGTGAGTTTTGTCCTGAACTAGTTGCCAATCATTAAAATTGGGAGGTTTTTATATAAAAAGGAAGGATTTGGAACTTGGAGTGGAGGCAGCTGCCCACTCCTGGCCTGTGGGATATCACTAGGCCAGAGCTGAGCTCCCCCAGTAGGAGGACAATGTCCCCCCTTACTGCGGGCCCCTATCTTTTATGATGGTATCATCAACTGGACTCAAGTTCTCTGAACTCTGGAGGTCTGCAGGGGACAAGTGGACCCTCCCTAGATGCCCCCAGTGACCGTCACGTAGACGTGTGCTTGAGGCACGTTTGGTAGAACTCTAGTATGCGCGCAGCCCTGGCTTCTGTTCCCAGCCACCTGTGAGCTGGATAAGATGAGGCAAGTCTGCCGTCCCAGCACTCTAAAGATGGGGGAGGAGTCTGAACAATTCAAGGACATCCTAGGCTACTTAGCAAGTTTAAGACCTGCCCGGGGGCTGTATGAGACCTTGCCTCAAAAACCAAAACCCAAAAATGTGTGTGTGCGTGTGGATGAGTGTGGGATCCGAATCTCCCTGCGTGAAGCCTTCTCTGGTGGAAACACTTGGTATATACAGGGTCTTGGCCTAAAGAAGGCGGGAAAACCCAGGCTTCGTTGTATCCTCTTGAGCCCCATCCCAGCCAGCTCCTCCACCACCCAGCAGCCATGAAAAGCCAGTCTGTCCCCTTGGATCCCTCTCCTGCCTCTCTGTTCTGATACTCCAGAGACTACACAGTGCCATCCACGTGCACCTCAAGGAGTCCCGGGACCTCGGTAGCCATGGATTCCAGCCTTGCTTCCTCCACACGAGGCCTTTTTATATATTTAGTTTGAAGCTGTTAAAAAAATAATTTTGAGTTGGGCAGTGGTGGTGCACGCCTTTAATCCCAGCACTTGGGAGGCAGAGGCCAGCCTGATCTACAAGAGCTAGTTCCAGGACAGGCTCCAAAGCCACAGAGAAACCCTGCCTTGAAAAAAACAAATAATAATAATATTAATAATAATAATAACAATAATTTTGAGAAAGAAGACTGGAGAGATGGTTCAACAGTTAAGAGCACTGGTTGTTCTTCCAGAGGTCCTGGGCTCAATTCCCAACACCTATGTGGTGGCTCACAACCATCTGTAATGAGATCTGATGCCCTGGTGTACAGGTGTACATGCAGACAGAGCACTCAAACCTAAAAGATACATAAATAAACACATTTCTTTAAACAGAAAGAAAGGAAGAGAAGGTCAGGCTGGAGAGTTAGTTGGTCCCTTAAAATTCTTTCTGAACAAGCCCCAAGAATCAAGCCAAGAGCCAGGTGTGGTGGCTCACTGCAACGCGGGCATACTTGTCATCAGTGCGGGGGTGGCGGGGAGGGAGGGGTTAAGGATGGGCTGGTGCTCTCTGAGCGCCTAGCCTGCCGGTGAGCTCCGGGTTCAGGGTGAGACCCTGTCTTAAAACAAGTTGTATGGATTCCTGAGGGAGGATATCCACGGCAGGCCTCTGCCCTCTGCCTTATGTGTACCACACACACTCACACACATACACATATACACACAACACACTCACATACACACTCACACATGCATGCACCCATACAGCACACACACCACATGCACACATACACACACCACCTAAACCTGCCTTTAAAATCTTTACCTCCCTCTCCCCTGCCTGTTCCTTTGCTCAAAAACGGCTTTGCCTATTTGGGTTATTTTTAGAAAGATGCCTGGTATGTCGGCTGACAGAATCTGCATCCTAAGTTTCCACCTGATGGGATGGGGTAGGGTGGGGGTGGGAGCACAAAACACCGCTTTAGACTGGGAACCACCAGGAAACGACCACACAGGTCCCCCCAAACACCTCCAGAAGAGCCAAGAGGTGAGGGACAGGAATGGGGTTCCTTCTCGGAGCTGACTCTAGCATCACGGAATGCGCTCAGCACCCAAAGCCGAGGCGGGAGTGCCACCCGAACCCCTGAGCCCAGAAGCACCTCCACCTCTGTGACACAAGAATGCTAGTGACAGACAGAGACCTAAGAGTATGACTGTAATGTCTGTGATCATCACAGTAGCACAGCGTGGGCCCGGACAAGGAGAGATGTGGGAAGAAATCTTGTACAAACTTTTGAGAACCTGAGTTGATCGCTGAATGAAGCTGGCCCTCCCTTCTGGCTTCTTGTGGGCTGTTTTGAACAGCTTTCTTGAGGTGTAACTTATGTGAAACTGACCTACTATGTGCAGGCAGCCTGATGTATCTTTGTAGCATGATTAATAAAAACCCAGAGACAGATATTGGGGTTCAACCTGAAGGTCAGAAAAAACAAGACATCCAGCCACTGGTTCTTACCTCTACCTCAGTCTGAAATGGCCCAAACCACCAGGATGGACCAGCGTGCCCACTCAGGCCTGTCTGGAGTCCCCCTGGTTTCATCTCTTCATCCAGAACCTTCCCTCCTCTTCTCTTTCTTCTCAGGTTAAAACTCCGGGGTTCTTTAAGCTCTCCATAAGGTCAGAGCCGTGAGCAGTGACCAGACCCCAGTGAGCCCTGGAGAAGAGTCTGACTTAGCCTGAGACTGTGGCAAGGGGAGAGAGGAGAGAACCAGTCGAGGTCTGAGCAGCTAGCTCCGTCTACCACACAAGGGTGGGTGCCAAGAGAGGAGGCAGCGGCCTGGAAATAGCCTTCACTGGGGGGTAGCAGCTTGGACAAAGGCGGGAGGGTGGTGGTTTCTGGCATCTTGGGAGTAGTTAAGAGTGTCTGGGTTCCTCTATATTACTAGTATTCTCATGCAGAGACTGAGAGCAACTGGCCTTAAGGCAGGTGGGATCAGAATTCAGGTCTGCCATCTCATGGTCCTGCCCTGTTCTATAGGCCAACCTCTGGAACCTAACACCCAGACTCCATCTCGCCAGTTAAAGTGACATCTACCCAGAATTCTCCCCACTTCACAGACCAGGAAACTGAGGCTTAGGCAGCTGGAGGAGCTGGAGACAGGATTTAACTCCATTCACACTCCTAAGCCTCTGCCTGAAACTGCACTGGTTCACAAATCCGCCGTCTCCCCGAACTAGCCAGGCTGGGTGGAGACCTGGTCCCCACTCACCCTGCCTCTCAGAGCAGGTCTGTCTCATAGAACAGGGCCATTCCCAGCAGCCTGGGCTTCCATCCTCCATCTCAGGCCCCTGTCCCAGGGTCATCTCCCTACCCAGGAAGCCACCGTCCCCTGCTCATGGCCCTTGGGAAAGCCTGACTTGGAGAGAGTGCTGGATAAACTTTCTGCCCTGCCGGTGTCAGGGCGGTGTCGTGTTGCCTTTGTTGCTCCAGACTTGAGAGCCTCCTGTTGCTTGCCCGGGCTTTCTTCCCGCCCTCGGCCTCAAATCAGGCATCCTAGACCATACAGTGATGTGTAGAAGGGCGGCCAGTGCGGAGCTCTGTCTGGCCTGCCCCTCACTGTGGATTTGGGGCAGTGGCATGATCTCGAGGGACTCCTTTTCTCTGGCTGCAGCAACACTTATTAGGAACACAGACCTCTTGGCAGGTGAGGTGGTGAGGCATAGAAAGCACCCTCTCACGAGGAACGTCAGTTCCCGTGCGGGATACAGGGCCACCACCCTAGCAAGTGTCCAGGGCATAGGAGGTGCTTGGTGAATGAATGAATGAATGAATGAGTGGATGGTTGGGTAAGTGGATGTGCGAACCAAGGAATCGGTGAATGAGAGGTGAGGAGGTGGGACAATGAAAGAGTAAGTGAATGTTTGCTGCTGTCACCTTCCCCAGCTCTTCCCTCGACAGAGGAAGGGACAGGGTTGCCCAGCCAGCTCACCCCCATACCAGCCCGGAGCCCTGATGCCCTCAGAGTGGGACTCTGTTCCCCTGATGCCCGGGGGCGGGGCACTTCCGCAGGGCTGCTTGGGAGCAGCGAGCAGTAATCAAGGCAGGAGGATGCCATCGGATGTGCTGGTGCCAGGTGATTAGGGTTCTGATTGGCGCCCTCCCTCCAGGACAGCTACCTCCGGGTCCTGCCGTGGCGGGATCAGGCTGCTTTCCTGAATGACGCCTGGGAAGTGTCTGCCATTCTGAGGGGAGCAACTGCTGAGGGAGGGGGGTGCAGTCAAGTCCCGTGGGTCTCTCTTTCGTTTGTCCCTTTACTCAGACATTCACTCACCCCGAGAGTAGTGGGTGCCTCACGTGCACTGAGCATTCGGTGTGCGGTAGTGATCTGAGCAGATGGTCTTGTCACCGTGGTAGATGCTGGAGAATTCTGGGTGTAGCATAAGGTTGTTAAGTGGCCAGAGGAAAAAAAACCACCTAAATGTGTGATTGGCAAAGGGTGTGCAGAGAAAAAGCAGAGGGTTCAGGCAAGGGAGTCCTCTCTGCTCTTCTAAGGAGGAGGTGGGGTAGGTTTTTGTAATAGCTGAGACTCCAAGGTGTTGGGAAACCCCTAGGCCTTCTGAGAGCACAGCATTGCAGGCCAGTGACCAGCAACTGCGAACACCTATGGCAGAATTGTGCTTGACCTCCTCAGGAGCCAGGCAGGACCAATGTGACCAGAGCAGGGAGCCAGGGCAGGGTTTAGAACAGGAAACCCTGCCCTGTGTGTGTGTGTGTGGGGGGGGGGGTGATGGCCTCGTGGCTGCCAGGCAGGGAAGGGATGGGGTGGAGGGCAGTGGGAGCCAATGGGGACACTTTAAGGAGCAGACCAGAAAAACTGAATAGAAATTATTTCATCAACCCGACAAACTTGCCCATTTGTCACCCATGGCACCAAGGACATGGCAGGTGACCTCACCTGCCTCCAGAATCTCTGGTCTGGCAGTAGCCTCCACCCAAATACCAACTTGGACCCCAGGTACCCTAAGATTCCAGAGCACCCAGCAGTTCCCAGGTTGCAGTGCTCCTGACACCCCAAAGGGAGATGAGGCTGACTCCTCACGGTTGAATCCCAGCTGCTGAGAGGCATAGGGCTGTCTGTCCACCAGCCAGCTAGCAACACGTGATTTCCTGTCTACCCCACCCCCATCCCCAAATGTCAGCTCGGGGCTTCCTAAGACTGCAAGCCTTCTTTGGACCTCTGGAAGCCAGAGTCATGGGTGCTGGTGCACGACTTAAGATGTTCTCATTGTCTTCACGCCCTGTATGACCAGGCATACCATGTGGTCAGGACCTGTCCTTGACACTGTTGTAGAAACCAAAAATAGTTGTCAAGTGAGTGAGTGAGTGGAGGATGGAGGATGGAGAACAGCTGACTGGGTGGGTAAATGGTGGATGGGTGGAAAGACAGACGGATACATGATGGGGATGCATGGATGGATGCTGGGTGGGTGATGGATGGATGGGTGGAAAGATGGATATGTGAATGATGGACGGATGGATGGATGGACAGATGGATAGCTGAATGCTGTCTAGGAAGGTGGATAGACATCTAGGTAAGCAGATGATAGGTGGGGGATAGGTGGATGAATAAATGGACAGAAGAATGGGTAGGTAGACGATAGACGTATTATGGATAGATGGACAGATGATTGATGGATAGATATTGGATAGGTGGAAAGATGGATGGTTAAGTAGGTAGATAATAGATGGTGACTAGATTATAGGTGATGGATGTACAGGTTGACAGAGAGATGGACAGACAGTTTGTGTCCTTGAAGATCCCATATGTCATCTGCATTGTAAGACAGTTCATTCATGCCCTCAACACGTTCCTGGAAATCCACTGCCCTCTCAACACTGAGGACCAGGTGCCCTGTGCTGGTTAGGGGCGACTGTCTGCCTTACAGCGGTTACAGTGGGTCAGTCACCGTGAGGACAGCGGACGATCCTCTGTTTACACCCAGGCTTTGGGGTTTGGCCTCGTTCTGAACAGTCACCTGCACTGCTGGAATCCAGTGAGGACAGCCTGGCTCAGAGAGCTTCTTGCAGGCTCCACCCCTGGCCCCGGCCCCAGATAATTGGCCCAATACATCTTGGTGCTGGAAATTTACATACAGCGCAGGAAGTGATGGATGGCTCTAGTAAGCCAGTCTGTCTCTGCCCGGCGCAGCTATCCATCTCTGTGGGCCGCGAGGCCATCTGTCTTTCTGTCTCCTTGCTGGTGGCAGGCCATCATGTGCCCTCCATCCTGGGTCATCCAAGGCTCCTCTGCAAGCAACATTCCCCTCTCTGTGCAACCCCCAGAATTGCTCCTTCCCTGCGGTTCCTGGGTCCACCTTCCCCTGGCTCCATGGACCTGTCACACAGAGTGGACATTCTTCTGTCCCAGAGATTAACTGAGGGCTGCTGTTGTGAAGGCACGTCACTTGTTTACTCTGCTCACAGGTCAGCTGCAGATAACTAAACGCCTCCTTTGCACCAGGCATTTTACAAGTACTGATATGCAGGCCCAGTCAGTTATCTGAGGTCCCCTCCAGAACTCCCTAATCTTTCCTTGAAAGACAGTGACACTGGCCAATTTTATTATACGGCCCCATTGGTTTTATGTCATGTGGTTTGAGACATGGTCTCTCACTGTACCTGGAGTTCTTTGATTTGGCTAGACAAGTTGGCCATGAGCTCCCAGGATCCACCTGTCTCTGCCCCCTGCTTCCACCTGGTAAGTGGGTTACAGAAGTACATAGCCTTAATGCCTAGCTCTTTACCAGCTGCTGGAGATCTGTACTTAGGTCCTCGTGTGTGTGTGTGTGTGTGTGTGTGTGTGTGTGTTGTAGCAAGCACTCTATCCACCAAGCCATCTCTACAGCATCAGTTGGTGAACTAAGAGGAGTGTCATTATTTAAAGACCAGGGACAGGCAAGCTGTGATGCCGGGCTTAGAATAACAGTCACTTTGAGCAGCTCCTGAGGCTGGGGTGAGGGTTGAGGGATGCTAGAAACACAAACATCCTGTCTTAAGCTGGACAGCAGATATGTGGGGTGAAAAAAAGGTCCGTTGAGTGTAGTGTCGAACTCAAAAGTTAATGTGTGCTTTGATGGAAAGGAACTAATTCAGACATAGAGGCATGTCCATACAATCTCAACACTTGGGAAAGAGACAGAGGCAGGAGGATCCAAAGTTTGAGGCCAACCTTGCCTACACAGTAGCATCCTGTCTGAAAGAAATCTCAAACCAGAGGTAACCCCAGGTGTTCATTTGACGATAAATAGAAATCAGACCAGCTGTGGGGCTGCACACCTGTAATCCAAGCACCGAGGAACACGGCACAAGAAGGTTAAATAGTTTAAGGCCGCCCTGGGCTGCGTAGTGAGCGAGCGTAGTGTGTTTGAGGTCAACCTGGACTCTTTATATATAAAACAAAGATAATTCAAGTGAAGGAGCATTGTGGTCAAAGTTATGCCAAGGGGCATGTTCTGACCTAAAGCCCTGGAGGTCCCAGGGCTAAGATGGCGGGACCATCCCAGAGCTGGGGCACACGCCAGGCAGTGGGTGAGCATGGGGAAGTGTGGGCCAGAGGCAGAGCCCCTGGTGCAGCTCCACCTCAGCTTCCCCTCTCCCTGCTTGCTGGCTTGGGCCTCAGCTGCATCTATCATCTGCTCCCAGCTCATTAAAATTATCTCTTTTTAGTTGCAAATGGGCTGTTTATGAGGATCATTACTTGAATGGTCTGCGCAGGGCTCCGGGCTGTCTGTCTGCTGCTGATGGCTAGTTAGGTTAATCGCATGTGTCTCCTCTCTGCCTGGGCCTGGCCCAAAGTCTGGGACTGTGTAGATCATGGCTAGGACTGGACAGGATAGTCTTGCTGAAGTGTGGCTGGCGCGGCCGCTTGCCAGGCATAGGGGTGTCTTTGAAGCCGGACTTGAGAATGAGGCTGGCTTATGTTTCTGAGACTAGTTCTTCTGTTCCCTTGAAATAAATATAGTTCCATGGGCTTTTCTAAGTGTGTTTATTTTAAAAGCCTGTTGTCAATTCCAACTCTTGGTTTGTTGATTTTTAAGTATCCATTCTTTGTGTGTGTGTGTGTGTGTGTGTGTGTGTGTGTGTGTGAGAGAGAGAGAGAGAGAGAGAGAGAGAGAGAGAGAGAGATTTTTACTGACCTGTAAAAACCTAGGACATTTGGACCTAGCGTGGTGTCCTCTGTACCCCTGGTGTGTCTAAGGAAGAGATGAATATCAGCCAGTGTTTATTGAACTCCTAGCAGGGTGCATTTACGATCTTGAATTATTTAAAACAATCTCCCCCAAACACCCTCAGCCGATAGAGAAAGGGAGCCAAGGACAGCTGAAAAGCAAGGCATTGAGAATTTGCCTTCAGAACCCACCAAGGAGCCTCCCCCACCTCAGTTATTAGGGCTGCCTGTAACTCGCCTCCTAGCCCCTGCCTGAGTCCTCTCAAGACTCCTCACTGTGCTCATTGCATAGGGTGATGAACAGCAGGAGCCTATTTTGGTGCCCGGAACACACAAGCACTCAATAAATGTAGTTATGATTATTGCATTTATTGTTGTCATGATCATTGTTGCTTGCATATTTACTGTAGAAATAATGCAAGAGCACCAACTGAGACAGAGTTGAGGGGAGCGTGGTCCGCATGTCTGTGACTGTATCTGCTCTTTTAGGACTGGGCAGGAGAGCTGGGCTTGCAGTGGTCCAGGGCTGGCCCTGCTTTGTGCTAGTACAGGCAGCAGACACCCAGCCGGTCAGATCTGCACCCACCAGCAACCAGGGATGTACAGATAGAGGGAGGGCCCTGAGGTCCACACACTAGCAACTAGATGTCCCCTGTACGTTGTTTCCTCTTGTAACCTGTGTTAGGTAGGTGTGTGGGTACGTGTGTGGGGCGGGTACATGTGTGTGTGTGTGCTCGCATGTGTGTGGTCATACATATGTCCTCAATCGCCCCCCACTGTTTATAGATGTATAGTCTCACTGAACTCCAAGCTCACACGCCTGGACAGTCTGTCTTGGATAGGGATTCCACTTACCAGCGGGCCATCGTGCCTGCCTAGCTTCCTGGTGGGTGCTGGTGATCTGAACTCCAGTCCTCATGTTTGCACAGCAATCCCTTCATCTACTGAGCCATCTCTCTAGCCCCTAGTTGAAGAATTCAGAGTCCAGCTCCGAGCACTGGTACCAATAGCGGTTGTGTGAAGAGGTTCAGGGTCCCCAGTATAGGAACTTACGCCTGCAGATTTACCAAGGCTCATCCATGATCCCAACACCCAGGCGGCTGAGGCACGAGCATTGTGACTTAGTGACAGCCTGGGCTCCAAAAACTTATAAATATTTGTAAATAAGTGTTTGTGAGACTCACAGTGTAAGATACAGAACAATCCAGAAGCCAGTGGTCCATCCCAAGTTCTATCCTATGTCCTATGGCAGGGCAAAAAAGACATTCAGTAGACCTTAACAGTCTAGTTCTTTCTTCCCTGCCACACACACACACACCACACACACACACACACACACACACACACACACACACACACACACACACACACACAGCGGCCCCGCCCCATGCTGCTGTGGAAATCTGTTTCAGCACCTTGGAGAGCACCGCCCTCATCGGGTTTTAAGCGGCAACAGTTGGTGCCCCCCCTTCCGTCGTGATTTTCTCCCAAAGTTAGCTTTTTTTTATATATAGAAATAGATATTCCTTCTTGAATTCACCCCCCCAGAGCTCCAGGACCCAGAGGCTGTCCTTACAGGTTTGGGGGGCCAGGTCTGTGGCACTATGGTAAATTGCCACCAAGCAGGCGTTTCAGACACCAGCCGGCTTTTACAAAGGCTCTGCAGTGAGTTGACAGTACTTTTATCTCGTTATCTAGCAGTGAAAGGGTTTCATTGTGTGTGCAAAACGAATGTGTATTAGCGGTGACAAATAGGGTCTTTCAGCACGCCGCCGCACTTTGTCATACATATGTTGGATTAAAGAGTGCACCCTGGAAATGCGCTCCCCGCATCTGCGTGCGCGTTTTTTAATAAATTTGATTGCAGGAATTTATTGCACCACCGGATTTAGGAAATTATGGGGCTTGATTGCTGCAAATATAATCGGGTGATGTATGCAGGAGGGTTCATCGAGTTATCGTCCAGAAAGAAAAAAAAAAGTCTCAAGTCAGTACCAGCCGTGCAGGCCACATAAACAGCGCTTCTTGAATTATGCAGATGAGTCCTGACAACGCCTCCTATGAAAGCCCCTGCAAAGGGAGCTTCTAGAGAAGCGATCAAGCCACATACATGCCAGGAGCAGGCCCCATCCATGATGCATGCTCCCCCCCTCACCCCCCTCCATTCCTGGTCTTATGTGTCCAAACCCTGGTCCGATTCCTGAATGTGCGCAGTCAGGCCAGCTCCCCTTCCCCCGCTGCAACCTGGCAACCTGGTTCTTTCCAGTCGACAAGGGTTCTGGGAACCTTCCGTGATTTACCGTGGGGTACACGCAAGGTCAGCGTGCTTCTCTTCGGCACCTTCATTTTTCCAAAATCTACTGGAATTAAAAAGCCATCTATATCGTAAGAGGCGAATTTATGAGCCTTTAAGGGAGAAAGCAGCAGTTGGAGCGGCGCCCGCCGCTGATGTATGGAAGCTGTCGGCAGCACTCGCGCGCGGGGGGTGGGAAAGCGCCCATACAATATGCCGCGCGCCGCTATTTTGACACGCTTTGGAGATGTTTTCTTCAGTTACTGACAGGCTTATGCCATCACTCCTTGGAAATTTAAGAGGTGGGGCTGGGTTGGGGAGAGATTGGGAGGAGATTCAACCTCAGTTTAACTTTGACCCAGCTCCTTAGGAGGACAAAAAAAAAAAAAAAAAAAAAAAAAA
>NW_026067985.1:7357409-7380118 GCF_014885135.2 Alexandromys fortis | reverse complement strand
AAAAAAAAAAAAAAAAAAAAAAAAAAAAAAAAAAAAAAAAAAAAAAAAAAGGCACATTGTCCTGGGGGTCTTTTTGTGGTTGTTGTTTTATGCCTCTTTTTTGTTTTGTGTTGTTTTGTTGTTGTTTTTAACTTTTTTCATTCATGCCAGGAGTCAATATCTAGCCTTTTCTCAGCCCTGTGAATTACAAAAACTTGTCCCGAGTGCTGCGTTTACAATAATTCAAAAGCAAAGAGAAGAGGACAAATCAATCTCTCTCTCTCTCTCTCTCTCTCTCTCTCTCTCTCTCTCTCTCTCTCGTTCCAGAAGGAGCTTAATTCCATTGCATTGGAGCTGTCTGGACCACAGGAGGAGAGCAGCGAGCATTCTCCTAAACGTTTAATTGAACTCCGCCGGGAATTTAAGAAAAATGTGCCAGAGGTAGTGTGTGCCTGCTGCTACAGCATTGTCTCCGAAGGAATGCAGCTTGCTCTCTTCCCCCTCTGTTCAGACTGCATCGTGAACGCTGTAACATAAGTGACTAGCAAGAAAAGAAGCTAATTAGCCAAAGCTAAATCCTAGCCCCTGCCCGTCAGCCTTCACAGTCTGGGGGGAGAGGGCTCCCCAGTGCAATGACTGGAGTTGGGACACCCAGGTTCCTCCACCCAGATCACTCCTCCCCAGGACACCAGGCAGCTCAGAGTTGCTGTCAGTCTAAGCCCTGATGTTGGGTGAGATGGTGGTCATTTGATGACAAAGATAATTGGGCCTGAAGTCTGGATCATCTTCTGCCTGCCCTTAGGCCTGGAAGATGTAGCCAGGGCTCTGAAACCCACCCCTCACTGTCAATCAGTGCACCTGCCCCTTTCCTATTCCATCAAGGTTCCAGACCCCAGTCTTGGTCCACAGATAGAAATGCCCAGGCAATGGAAACCCACTCCCTCTCCCCTAAGGAGCAGACCGGCCCGGACATGTGTCTGTTCTTTTCTGAGGCTAGTTGCGAGAATTTTATTTTCCCCCTACAATCAGGACCCCTGTTGCTTCTCAAATTAAAAAAAATATATAAGTTAGGCCGGGTGGTGATGGTGCATACCTTTAATCCCAGCACTCGGGAGGCAGAGGCAGGCAGACCTCTGTGAATTCAAGGGCAGCCTGGTCTACAGAGCGAGTTCCAGGACAGCCAGAGCTGTTACACAAAGAAACCCTGTCTCGGAAAACAACCAAATAAAACGTAAAAAGTGGCAAGAATAAACAGCAAAATGGAGCCCTTAGATCCTGTGTCACTGACAGAGCTGAGACCCTCGCAGAGAGTACAGCCACAGACTCAGGGCTAGGCCTAAGCTCCAGCCAGCAGCCTCTGCTTCTGTCAGTCCCTGTCTCGGCCTACCTGCTGGGGTGTGCTGGACCATGGAGGGCAGGTGGGGGCTGGCAGATGTCCCAGGAGCATGGTGGGAGGCTTCCAGGGACTCTTGTGGCTCTTGGTGGTAGAGGCAGACCTTGGGTGTGAGAGGCAGGGCACAGGGGCTGGGCCTTACCTGAAGCTGTCGAATCCCACCACCATGTCATAAGCAACTGTGGTTCTTCAGGGCAAGTTTTGGGGTGAGGCCCAGCTAGAACTTGTTTCTAGGGTAAATCTAGGAAGCTGTGTGTGAAGAAGTATGGGCCAAAGAGGCAGAGGCCTCAGACAGGGTCTCCTTTTGAGGTGGGGGTCACACATAGCCCGGGCTAGCCTCCAACTCCTCATACAGTTGAGAATGTCCCTGAATTTCTGGTCTCTCTCCTCCATCTCCCAAGTGCTGGCTTACAGATGTGTGCTATTGCACCCCATTTATGTGATGCTTGGGGCAGAACCCGGAGCCTTGTACACGCTAGGCAAGCACTCTGCAAACTGAGCCATATCCCCAGCCATATCTCTTTTATTAAACATCATAGTGTGTTCTATAAACAGAGTTTTCTCCCCCTGTCAAGAGTGCGTCTGGCCCTCCCATCTCTGGGAAGCGTAGCTGAATCCATGGTCGGCCTTCATAGCCCCACACACCTTCTTGCTTCCCTGGCCTTCAGATTAGCTGTCTCATGCTCTCTCCCCTAGCACAGTGAACTCATCCTCAGCTGTCGCTTCACACGGGAGCCCTCAGGTGAGGAGGGAAATCCAGGCCAGGTTTTCAGCCTGTGAGTTTGACTTATATAATCTTCAATGCTACATAATTATGCAATTACATAATTAGAAGGGATAAATTTCCACTCCTATTATAGTCACGGCTCTGGAAACTCTCATGTTG
Source organism: Alexandromys fortis (assembly GCF_014885135.2). Taxonomy (NCBI): domain Eukaryota; kingdom Metazoa; phylum Chordata; class Mammalia; order Rodentia; family Cricetidae; genus Alexandromys; species Alexandromys fortis. The sequence goes on along the minus strand of NW_026067985.1, from coordinate 7,377,860 downwards.
GGAGCTCATCCCTCCTGATGGGAGAGTCGTGATAACTTTATTTCAGAGCATCGTCTGGGGGTCCAGTCCGCCTACTGAGTGTGTCCTCCCCTGGACTTACATACTCATTGGCAGGACTTGGTCCAGCACCCATCTACTTCCCCATCTCATGGCTCTCAGATGTGAACCCCTAAACTCATCTGAATATGGGGGGTTTTGAGAATGAAAAGAGCCCATGCAAGGCATCTTGTGACCTGGGCTCCCCTTGCAGCTGAGTCACCTGCTTGCCATTTCACCTTGAGTAGCCCAGTCCCCGTGGGCCTTGGTACCCCCTTTATAAAATCGGGCTTAAGTTAAATTTTGTGTTAGCTCCCCATGCTTTCTCTGAGGCTTTTAGATCCACCCTGCTGCCCGAGGCTCAACCACAGTCCCCAGCAGCAGCCCCTTTAATCAGTGCTGTGGTATGCAACCACCTCCTCTTGGTGGCTTCCTGCTCCTGTGCACTAGGCTTGAGACTGTGACCTTGAGCCTCCTAAGTCTGCCATTGCTCAGCCTGGCAACCTGGCTCCTGAAACCAAAGCCACAGGCACCATCTGTGGGTCCCCTAAAAGCTCACCTTACATCCAGCCAGCAGCTACTCTGGGAAGACCCAGAGGCAGAAGTCAGTGTGGAGGGCTAGCTGGGACCAGAGCAGGAAGCTTGTCCAGGGGGAGAAGTAGCAGGGCGTGTCGCCATGGTTATGGGTTTCTCCATAACCTCCAGCCCTCCTCCTCCTGCTTCCATGCTGTTCATCCACCTCTTCACTGTTCCCACAGGGTTTTCCTTGTGACTTTGACCGATTGTGGCAGGAGGAAGGATCCCCAGTGGATCCTGCGGTCCTCACAGGCTTCGGGGTTAGCACCTTGGGACACTCACCTCTGCTGAGTTCTGGGGGAGCCCCAGACACCACTCCTTGGGTCTGAGAAACTGGGACATTGGTGGGTAGAGCTGAGCCCTCCTGTGTGCTCAGAGCATTGGTGAAGTTATTGGTCTGGTCCAGAGCTACATCCCTAGAAATCATTCTGTGCTCTGGTGAGGAAGGACAGACAGTGACTTTTGGTGAAATGCAGGGTGCAGGTTCATGGGAGATGGCCGTGTGGAAGAAGCAGCCAGCCCCATGTCACACCCTGAAGGACAAAGGGACTTCTTGGGGGGACTTTTTCCACCCAGCACTGAGAGTGGAGAATCAGGGCCAGCTCTTCAGCACCGTCCTTCTGAACTAGGCCACAGGACCAACCATGCCATGCCCAAGGATGTCATGAGTACCATCATTGCAATATTCAGGAGGCTGAGGCAGGGGAGTCTTGAGTTCAAGCCAACCTGAGCTACATAGAAAGACCCCATCTCAAAATGTTAATGGCTGGGTATGTAGCTCAGGGGTGGAATTCTTTGCTCCATCCTCAGTACCACCAAAAATGAAATAGGTGTGCATTTAGGAAATAGCCATCCTGCCTCCCTCTCCAGAATGCCCAGTTCTGTGACATTGAGGACCTTAAAAAGCACTGCAGGGACAGAATCTAGTGTGCGTACGTATGCGTGCGTGCATGTGTGTGTGTTTCTTAAAAAAACCACAGTTCAGGTTCCACAGAGAATGATGGTGGGGGGTGCTGGGGTGGGCTGGGGAGCACCTGCACTGTACAGACCCTCCGTCATCTCTTTTTCAGGGAATCAGAGAGATGGTGGCTCCCGTGCTGAAGAGCTTCCAAGCCGAGGTAAGAGCCAGTAGCCAAGCGCTTGGGGAGGTGGGGGCGATGTGCACTGGGCTTCCCTCCCCGCAGACTACCCCTCTCCAGGCTGAAATCTGAGGTCTGCTGCCCTGCTAAGGCATCCTTGTGGATAAGGCCCAGGGCCCTCCCAGAACATCCACCTCCCACCACTCTGGGTGAAGTCAGCCTTGCTCACGGCCTTTGCAGCTATCTGGCAGTGGCTGCCTCTACTTCCCATCCACCCCATGACAGTCAAATGTACCATCTACGGCACTGGTACCGTCCCTTCGCCTACCTGAGAAGATGCTGGGGTCGTGCTGGGCTGCGGAGGGGAGCCCATCTCTAATACCCCATGGGCAAGGACTCCCACTAAGCTCAGGTGGACCCAGAAAACCCTCCCACGGCCCCTGAGATGAAGGGGAGGGCTCCTGTTCGTTCCCCACTCCTCAGCTCCTCAGCCATCTCTCACTCAGAGCCACATAAGACGGAAGCCTTGGCTACAGGTACATGAATGTTGATGTGGGCAGGATTCTAGATGCCTGAACCTCCATGTCCCTCTCTGTACCATGGGAATAGAGATTTGCGGTCCTCCTGTGTAGTTTTGGACATGGATAGTGAGAGAGACCGCAGGAAAGAGGGGGGTATGCCCACCTGGCCCTCTGTCTCAGGGTCACAGGAATGTAGCTGGGGTTGGAACCCTGTCTCTACCACTTACTGGCTGTGTGTGTGACCTGAGGTGAATTACTTGGCCTCTCTGTGCCTCAATGTCCTCCTCTGTCAAATTGGTGCTCATTTTCTCTCTCAACAAGATTGAGGCTGAGGGGAGTGCGAGGAAGTGTTCGAAATAGTGCCTTGGGTGTTCAAAGCTTGGAGATGGCTGGGAGGGGTGGCACACACCTATAATCCCAGCGCTTGGGAAAGTGGAGGCCATCCTGGCCTGCGAGGAAAGATGTTGTCTTCCCTCTGCCACAGAAGAAAGACTTGGACGTTAAAAGTGATGAGAAGATCTGAGGCACAGCCTCATGGGTAGTGGGCTTAGAATTTCAGCCCTGCTTCTTAAGCTGTGTGGCCCTGGGGAGGACCTCTCTGAACCTTAACTCTCCTCCTGGGACACAAAAACAAGCCTGCAAATCCAAAGGAAGAGGAAGCTGCTGGGGGGGCACATGGTATGGTGTGCAGACAGTTGTTCTGGGGGATCTCTCTGGCCACGCACCCGCAGGACTTATCTTGACTGTGTTCCCCAAGCTGCTGCCTGCCTCGTGGTTACTGCCTTAAAATGCCATGGCCATAGGTCCCGCCTCACCCCTATGGGGAGGGAAGTGGCCACAGAGCCAAATCAAAGTCAGATCCATTCCTGCCTTCCAGTCCAGCAGCCTTGGTGTATGCAGAGTTGGGGGTCCCCTCACCCCAAATCCTTTTCCTGACTTATGGGAGGTGTGGTGGGAAGGAAGTGGACTTGGCCCGCCGTGAATCAAGGCTTTCTTGATTGCTCAAAGGGCAACTTAGGTCCCCCCCGCCATACACACACACACCTCCCAGGAAAATGTGCCAGCCAGGGAAGGTGGTTTCTGGGAACCAGCCTGAAATGGCCAAAGTTTGAAAATCCTCACGCGGAGAAAGGGAGCCAGCCCAAAAGCCCCACTAATTATAAAAGTTGCTTTTATGAAAGATAATTCAAAGCAGTAATTTAGCAAACATAATCAAGCCACGCAGATGGGGCCGCTGATGGATGGATTGCAACATGCAATTAGCGGCTCTCACAGTTACATGTCATTAACCCTCCACGCACAAAAATTATTTTCTCATTATTAGTTGAAAAGGTAAAATTAAGCTGACTAGACACTAAAGGAACAAACCACAATTAATTACCTTCATTTATTACAGTCATTATCTTAGAGTTATTTTTGCTTGGAGACAGAGAGATACAAACATCTAAATTAAAAGTTTTGTTTTTGCTAAATTTGAGGTGAGACGGTTCCAAGTGTTACACGCACCAGCTTGCCCCCTAGACCTCAGGGCCACCCCAGCAGGCCCCTCTTGTGCAGTTTCCTCTTTGCAGGGTGGCCTGGGGGGGTGACAGAAGCCCTTTCAGTTTCTCTGGAGCAGAGCTGGTCACCTGAGCCTAAAGGGAACACAGCAGTTTGGGGACTGTCCCTGATGGACATGTGTGACTTTGGCGAGTGATTTCCTGTGTCTGAGTCAGTGAGTTACTGAGTGCCAGGTGGCAGACATGTCACTAGTGTGCAACACGGCAGGCATCGTGTACCTGAGCCTGCAGCCAACAGTGCCCTCCTTCTCCCTGGAACTGAGGAGTGCATGTGACCACCGCTGGTACCAGGAGACAGTTCTGGTGACTCCCCAGTACAGAGGAGGTGGAGCCAGAGCTCTGGGGCTCACTGGCCAGCCTGGCCTGCTTAGCGAGTTCTAGGCTAGTGAGAGACCCTGTCAAAAGGTGTGCAGCAGCTGAGGAATGGCATTGCTTGTTGTTCCCCGTTCCACATGCACACACAGATACACGTACTTACACACACACACACACACACACACACACACACACACACACACACACGTGCTCTCACCTGTAGAGTATTAAAAGCATCTGATGTCACCCTCAGGAGGGCTACATCCAGTCATGGCTTCTGCCCCTCTTGGCATGGGAGCAGCAGGCATTTTTGCAATACACTCAAGGACTTCCCAGGGAAGACAAACCACCTTCTCACATAGCCCTCTACAAATGTCTTTGGATGGTCCAATGTTTGTGTTATGCTCCCATGAGGCTGGAGACGGCTCAGAGCTGTCCCTACCCCTGGGGAAGTCCTGCCACCTTGTTCAACCCGGGAGAAGTTGTCCAGAGCCAAAGGGGGCCTGGTGTGCTCTCCCTGAACGTGTACTGCCACAGCCATGCATCCTGTCCCTTACCTATACACATATGCCCCGGAGTGCCCCCATCAAACCAGACATCTGTATCTCTTTGGGCCTGGGCCTGCTTTCACAAGAGACCAAGGTGGCCCTTAGCCTGCCTGGTGGTTCTACCTCCTGACATGTCCTGCCGGCCAGCACACTCCCTGTTGGGAGAAGCCAGGTCAAAAAGTGCTACCTAAAGAAGAAAGGCCAAGAGCTGGTGGCTGAGCACTGTTGACTGCAGGTCAGCGCCACCACCTGTGAGCTAAGGCATCAAGAAGAGCCCAGTCACGCTGCCAAACTGTGAGCGATTTTGCTAAGGGGTTGTTTAGGAGTGTGGCTAATTCCTAAGATAAAAGGAGCAACCCCACTTTTTTCTTGACTGTGTGACCTTGAGCAAGAGTCACTTAACTTCTCTGGGTCCCTGCCCCTCCCCCTCCAAAAGATTTTGATTTATCTATATTTGGTGTGTGTGTGTGTGTGTGTGTGTGTGTGCCTATGAATTGCAGCACATGGGTGCTAACCAAGGGAGGATTTGCAGGCATCATTTCTCCCCTTCTACCTTGTGGGTGCTAGAGACTTACCCTCTGGTCTCTGCTTTGAAATGAAGATCCGAATCATGGCTCCCCTGAGGCTCATGGGGAGCTCAATGCTCTGATACTGATACAGGGAGAACATACGACAGAAGAGAGGCTAGCCATGTCCTTGTGCCTCCCACAAGTCCTGTGTGGGAGCCACTCACCCAGTTCCTCTGGTGAGCTAACTGAGGCTCAGCCACGGCCTACAAGACCTGACTCAGGTGGAGACAGCAACCAGTAAGGCCTCAATGGCTCAACACTGCGAGCAAGGCACAGTCCAGATTGTATGTACCCTTCTGTAGGTCTCAGCTGGCTCAGAGAGGGCAAAGCGCTTGCCCAGGTCCTCACAGCCCTCCACCCATAGCCTTGAGGATAGGAACTACAAGCCTCAGTCTGGAGAGCTACCTGGGTTCCTTGACATCCCGGGGAACCAAGAATTGCTGCGAAGGCCTAGCTGGGGAGCCCATAACGTACACGGAAGTGAGTTTAAGTTGGGACTGAGTTATGTGATACTAAATTCTCAACAGACAGGAGTGTCACCTGCAGCACGAGGCAGGTGCTAACGGCCCACGCCCTCCCTGCTCCCTTCCCACTGTCTCTGGTGGTGTCGTCTTGGCGGTCTTGCCGGCTGGAGGCGAGGCTCCCGCTAACCCACACGTCCATCTGGATTTGCTGTCAGCCCACCAAGCATCCTCGGGCTGTGATGCCGAGTTACAACCAAATTAAGAACCCTCAGCCATCCTCTTTGATTCGCTCTCTCTGCCTTATCAAGTAAATTATTAATGCTCCTGCCCCCCAGTTAAGCAGATACTTGCAGCCATTACGGGTCCTTCTCATTAGAAATAACATCATCTAAGGAAGGGTATTGATTGATTTTTTTTTTAATCTTGGAATCATGGACGTGAACCACATATTTACATGGCATTCCCTTTAACTCGAATTCTTGTGCTTTATTTTTATATTATTGATCCTTTTTTGACACGAATTGCTTTTTGGCCTTGTGTGCACGCTGTAAGCTTTCCACCCGGCAAAGGAACCGGCTGCGCCCAGCCACGAAGAGCAATGACTCTGGCCGCGTGGCAGGAACATTCCCGCACATTTAACAGCAATTAGTCTACCCTGCTGCCCAGACGCTCGTGTATGAAAATTTACAAGCCTTTTAATAGACTGAGCTCTGGGACCGGGCGGGCCTGGCGCCGGGCAGATGAGGCCACCGGGTGTACATCCATTGAGCTGCCGCCTCAGTCAGACAGAGGTGGGGGCGGGGGGGGGGGACTACTGGAAACACAGATCACTCACTTCAGCAGGGGTTGTGTGGCCCAACACACGGGCACATATTCTGCAGCTCAGTCGGTGCTTATTGAGCGCCTACTGTATGCCAGACGTGGAGCGAGGTGCTGGAAGTACACAAGAGTTCAGGTCCCTTCCATGCCTGATGCCCAGGATGGAGCAGAGCGGGCATAAACCCAGGGTCATACAGACCTGAGTTCATGTGGTAGCCCTGCTTGTGACCAGGTTCCTGATTGAGCCTCAGTTTGCCTGGCTGTACAATGGAGCATGCACAGCACCTGTGCCCCCGAGGAGGTGGGGAAGAGTCACCGAAATAATGATGCTTGGGACCTGGTTATTTGGCCTGTTGCCCACTGAATTCTACACACCTTTCCTGACTTTGCCAGAACCTCACTACAGGCTCCCCCGACTTCTCCCTGTTGCCCACAGTGGCTCTCAACACCCTTTCTCTTGTAAGGAGGCCCCTGCTTTTCAGTAGCTCCATGCAGACCTCACTCAGCAAACATTGACTTGGCACCTGCTGTATACCAGGGTGAGTGGCCAGCTACTGTGTGTACGTGTGAGCATTCATGTGGAGAATCTCACTGGGATTGGCTAGCTGGGCTTGCCCCTTAGCCCAGGCTGGCCAGGTGCACAGCGAGCTCTACAGGTCCCAGCCTCCCCAGCACGGGGATTACAACTGTTTTCCTGGCTCTTTTTTCTATTTTTATTTTTTAGAGGTAGGTTCTTGACATCAAACCGGGGTCCTCCTGCTTACAAGGAAGTACTTTACTGGCTGAGCCATCCCCCTTGGTCCCTGAAGTTACATTTCCTGCCCCTGTGGCACTATGGCCTTGTGGGAGAGAGGTGGACATTGGCCAGTGTTGTCCAGCGGTGCTCACTGAGGTTTGTGTAGCCTAAGTGGATAATGAAAGACTGAGCAGGTTCCTGGGGACCACACCGGGGACCCTAGGGATACCGTGGGGTACTAGATGCAGCCTCCCTGGGTCAAACTTCCCATCGCTGTGACTGATAACCCGAGTAAAGCCAGGGAGGAAGATTACTGGGGCTCAGGGTTTCAGAGGACTCTGTCTGTGGCCCCGTGGCCCTGCCTTTCTGAACTTAGCCGACATTGTGCCGGAAGAGGATGGTGGAACAGCTGCTCACCTCATGGCAGCCAGGAAGCAGAAAGACAGACAGAAAGTAGCAGGAATAAGCTACACCTTTCAGAGACCAGATAGCTGAGAGCCAGCCAATGGGTGAATCCACAGACTAGATCCCAGCCCTCCTCATCCAATCACATCTCAAGGTCCTGCCTCTGAGCCGTGCAGCACCAGCTTCTTCTGTTCGGAACCTAATGGGAGCTCAGCTCACGAGTGCAGGGCACGCGTGTACACATTGCACACGTGAATAGCCTTTTGGCCCCATGTTCCCAGTGTACCCCGGAGCCAAACCGCCAGGCCTGGCTCCCCACCTGCCTTTTTCTGATGTGTGGCTGCGTGTCTTATAGAGTGGGACTTGGGATTTGCAGTAGCTCAAACTGAGGATTAGGAAAGGCACAGGGACTGACTTGAGGGGGGTTCATCCCAAGCACCCCCAAAAGCAAAGGAAGGCTAGGGTGAGAAGGTCTGAGATCGCAGTGGCCTTGACTACAGTGAAAGGGAACATGGCTCCGGAACGGATGGGTGGTATGCTGCAGCCAGGGCCAAGTACATCACACCCTAAAGGCCCCATTGCTAACACAAAGGCCTGGATCTAATGACCCCTGGGGTTATAGTCAGAATGGGGCCTGCACCTGGCCCTTAAGTGCAGGCACAGGAGTCAGGTCCTTCTTGCATTGGGATTCCTCAGTAAGGGGAACACCAGACAGGCTCCCCAGATGTTCATAACCCAACGTTCCTACAGCCCTCAGCAGCAGGAATAGGGTCCCGAGAAGCTGAGGAACCTACCCAAGGTCACACATCCAGAAGAAAGGTCCCGGATCCCATCAACTCACCTCTGGCTTCAGTCTCCCATTCTGGGAAGTGACTTCCCCACCTTCTTTATCCCTGCCAGTGGGGGTGGGAGGCTGACAGGACCACCACAGGATCACACTTGGTGAACTATAGGAGAATTCGGGGCTGGACTGCCCAACCTTGTGTGCCAGCTCCCCACTTTCACTACCCAGGGCAGTCTTCCTAGGGCTTTAAAACTGGGTCCTGAGCCAGGTGGTGGTAGCACATGCCTCTAATCCCAGCACTGGGGAGCCAGGGGTAGGCAGAACCGTGAGGTGGGCTGAGCACCCTGCACGTCAGTTTACCCAGGTCTGCCTGTGCAGGTGGCTCTGTGTGGACCTCTGTCTGTTCTGTGAGCTCAGAGAGGTCTCTGGACTGCTGTGGGCTTTGGTCCAGAAGGGCCCAGCTGGCATAGGGACACAGGTGTCATCCCAGCACTCAGGATGCTGAGGAAGGAGGATCAGGAATTCAAGGCCAGTCTGGGCTACTTCAGCAGCTACCGCAGCATCAGGAGTCAAGGGGAGGAAAGACTCTCCCTGCCCCTCTCCTGAGTCCGAAGCAAGGTCAGCCTTGGCTACACAATAAGCTCAAAGCTAGCCTGGGCTATATGAGCCCCTGTCTAATAATGGTAATGATAATAATATAATAATAATAATAAAATATTTTTTGAGTTGTCTAAAAGACTTCCCCAGCATCCAGAACCACTTGGGACAGAGAAGGGTGGTAGTGCTGGGCTTCTGAGCCTTTACGTATTCTGTTCCTTTGCCCCCAAAATACTTTTCCTTCCCCAACTCCATATGTAAATGTCCACGTGTCCTGCAAGCGTCCACCCAAATGGCCTCGGCATGAGATTCTGTGACCCTCTGCCCTGAGCACATGGTTCTTTTTTTCACCAGCTCCTGAAAAACCACATGATCAGCTCCTCTGCTTCTCTCCAGGGCTGACAGAACCCATCCCCACACCCCATTATAACCCTCTGACAACATTAGCAACTCCTCAGATGGAATTCTGTCCTCTTGGCACCCATCTGGGACTCTGCATCTGCCCCGCCCACCCTCTTTGCACCCTCCCCTTCCCTTTTTAAATACTTCTTGATCACCCATTCTCTGCCTCAGGGCCTTTGCACCTGCTCCACCTGCATTACCCCCACAGGCAAGACATTCAGCCTGGGCGCTGTGAGGTTCTGGGTCAGGTGGGAGGGTGTTCAGCAGCCTGACTAGGATGTCCCCACTAATCGCCCACAGCACCCCCCTCCATGACAGTTCTCCCTCAGAGACAGTTGCACATGCACCGCCAGGCTTCCCTGACACCTGCAACTCCTCCCGAGCTCTGGTCCCATGTCACTCCTACAAGGACTAAGACTCCTTGTCCCTTTCACAGAGCGTGGCTCAGTTCTTCCCTGTGCCTGTTTGCCTAGTTACCCAGATACCGAAGACACATACACACTGTAGACTCCTGTGCTCCCCAGGCCCTCACAGTCCCCACTCCGCAGGAGCTGGCGTGCAATTGGATTGGCAGATGCGGTTCTTGTTGTTTCTGTTCCAGGCAGCATTCTGAAAGGTCTGTGGTTCCGAGTTACTTCTCGTGACCCACCTAAGCTGGGGACTGCCATTGTCAACATTCTATAATACACGAAGAGGTGTTAGTGACCTGCCCAGAGCCATACAGCTGCTTCTGATGGGCTGCCCTGCCATTTAACCATGATTTATTGAGTACTCACCATGTGCCAGATCCTAAGGATAAATTACAGAGTAGGAGAAACGCAGCTCAAAGTTACATGTGTGTGCGCAACATACACACATAGTGCGCATGCATACATGCACACGTGGAAAACGGCTCCTTTTTCAAGCAGAGATGCCCAGGCACTGAGTAGGGTCACACAGACAGCTGGTGGCACAGTCCTTTTCTTCTTCCGTGCCTTGTATGCTTCCCACTGCACACCCTGTCCACAGGGCAGGGACACTTTAACAGTCTAACCAGTCAATTATAATAATATTTTTCTCTCCAAATGTTTGGGGGGGGGTTGACGTACTAAGGTATAATCATGGCTCAGAGGCCGAGCTGACATTAGTTATTAATTAGACCATTATGCATTCCACGGTGATAATTGCTTCGCTGTGGAGTCACCAAGCATGAAACGGACCCGGCAAAGAAACGCAATCTATCAATCCTTGGAGCCGCAGCGCAATGTGGCCGCTCACCTTGAGCCGGTTCCTCAGCAGGAAACAAAAAGAAATTAATGGTGCCAGTGATAGGCAGTAGCAAGCCAGCCCCTTCCTCATCCCAGCCCTAGGAGGGCTCACCGACTGGTCCCAGGGACAGCATGGAAACAAAGTGAAAATGGCCATTTGTCTTGGGGACATCTTTTCCCGCCTCCGCCTTCCCACCTCCGCCTTCCCACCTTGTCATTTGTGGGGAGACATTGTCACCATCTCCATCACTGCCCTTGGACCGCCTGGGGCGGCCTCTCTGCTGGTGCTCTGCTTCCGCCCAGGTTCCAGCCCTGCCCTCGGTGGATAGGTTCTGAGGCCTGGGGTGGGAGGTGTCCGTGGCAGACACAGCCAGAGTCCAATCTTAACACAGGAAACAGAGATCCCTGAGGGTAAGCATGTGCCCTGAGACCCATCCAGTGGCAGCTATCACGCTTAAGAGAGCATCCACCGTGGTTAAATGCACCCATTGGTGTTTGGTGTCTTGGCGACTGGGTCTGTGCTGCCTGTTTTACAGGTGAAGGTTGGCTGGGATGGCTTCAGTTGGCCCCACAGCTGATGGTGTCACTGGGATTTGAACCCAGGATCCTGAGGGGTGAGAAAGCAGAGGTGGGCTCGCAGAGGGCAGGACAAAGCATGCACAAGGCAAAGGCCTCCTGATGCCTCTGTCCAGGCCAGCTTCCTCAGCCTCCAGACACTTCTGGATGGACGAGGCTCACATCGACCAAGAAGCATAAATCATCCAAGTCTGAGCTCAGCCTCCCAATGTAACGGACATCCCTGGCTCAGCTTGAGTCCTGTGCAGCCCATCAGCTTCATCCAATCGGCTCCAGAACAGAAGTCAACCTCAGCGTAAACATGGCGGCCCCGGTTACCTCAGGGAAAGAAAGAGGAAGCCTGCAGAGCTGGCTCCCGGCCTCATATCGATTATGTCTGCCTGGCATAGAAGCTCCTGAACAACTGGATGATTGTCTCTGATGAAGTCCATCCTTGCCACACTGCTCCCCCGCCTCCTTCCAGCCGCGTCCCAAAGCCATTAGGGGGGTCCCTCTCTGCAGGAAAGAAAGGAAGGAGACACTGTCTGCAAAGAGTGACAGGCACATTCTGTCTCAGCGACCTGAGAGCTGTCACCTGATGCCACAGAAACACTTGGACAGAGACAGTGGTTGGAGACAGCCGTGGCTCAGGAGAAGGTTTGCTGTGATTACAAGGCCAGCCAGGGCCTGGAGAGATGGCTCAACTGTGACAGCCTGTGCTGCTCTTGCCGAGGACGTGGGCTCAGTTCCCAGCACCCACATGGCAGCTCACAACTGCCTGTAACTGCAGCTCCAGAGGCTCTGACACCTCCCTCTGGCCTCTGCAAGTGCTGGGTTCACATACACGCACATACACACACACGCACATATACACACACATGCACACACGGCCTCTTTGAAAGGCCCACATACCAAGGAGCTCTGGCCCACTGACCAAGTTCATTTCCAAACAAGATGGCACGGGATACTGGATGAGGCCTCTCCATATTTCTCCTGTCTCAGCTTCTCCAACCCAAGGTCCTGTCCCTGGTCAGCCCCAGCCAGTTCCCCATCATCTCTGCCGCGTTCCTGGTGCGTTGGCACCTCGGCTTTCCTCTACACCTCATGGTAATTGGTCTCACAGTGGGAGGAAGGGACTTTAGGTCTGAAGTCACCCTGTTAGCTACAAAGAAACCCTAAGATTGGGGCAACAGGAGGGACTGTTTTCCCTCACGGGCTTCCATCTCTGGCTGGACACAAACTTCATTTCGGCAAATATTTATTGGGCTTCTCCGACATGCCAGGTGCCGTCCTGGGCACTGAGCGAAACATTCCCTCTGGCTGTGCCGTGTTGCCTGCTGTCTGTAGAGGCCCTGCTCACCCTGATGCTGGGCCACCCTCTGCCTGTTCCTCACCCCATCAATCCAAACCAGATATTGAGCTATTCCTTTATTCCTTTGATTTGACAGGGTCTGATGTAGCCCAGGTTAGCCTTAAACGCCTAATCCTCTTGCCTCCACTTCCTGAGTCCGGGGATCACAGTGTCACGACCGCCAATAAGCAATGGAGAACCTTCTCTGTGGGGCAGCTGTGTGTAAGCAAATCACAGACTGTGGGCTAAATTCTGAGCTCACTGCCTGCCCTCGTAGAGAAAGATTTAATAGAATACAGCCTCCTTTACATATGCCCACCGTTTTTGTAGGAACAGGGCGGAGCTCAGCGGCTGCCATAAAGACCAATGCATACGGTTAAAGCGCTGAAAATATTTATTCTGGCTAGAGCTGGGCACCTCTGCTATGCCCCCATCGGGCTGAGGTCCCCTCAGGGCTTCCTCCAGCCGCTCCTCAGAGACCTTCCAAAGGACACGGCTATATTTAAAAGCCTGGGAAGGACAGCACTTTGATGGCATTTGCGTGGCCGCTGTTCCTTAAAGGGCACACATGTTCCTTTAGCTTCTCTTTTCTGGGCTGGCATTTTGGAGACTGTGCCAGAATGGAATTAAGAGGAGAAAGCACTGCTACTGGGGACCCCCCGCACTCCCTCCCCACGCCAGCTTTCCAGGGCAAGGCCATGGCGCATGTAGCTGAGAGAGCTTGGATTCATTCAGCTAGTGTGGGCCAGCAGGTGTGATAGGGAGCCCACGAGGCACAGCCCAAGGCCAGAGGGCACCTGTGACCCAGCGTCTCTGGCTCTTACCTTGTCTCTAGGTTCTGGCGACTTCTACCTCTCAGGTGTCCTTTGGCTCTAACTCACCCTTGTGGCCCTTTGGGATGCCTTGGCCCACATTACCTTATACGTAAGAGTGGCGGGCCCGTGGCGGGGCTCCAGGGTGAGCACTTGTCTGGCATGTCCAGAGGCCCTGGGTTGCATTCTTAGCGCTGCCAGACAACAAGAAATAGCAGATAAAACCTGTCCTTTAACTGTTAGTTTGCCGAGCCTTGGCGTCACCACACTGTAAGTGAGGAAACTGAGGTACCAGGAAACCACACAGCTGGGGTTGGGGTTTAGGTCTCAGTAGATCAGACCTGACTCCAAAGCCCACTTTCTTCCCAGCCCCTCCTTGAATCATCACACTTGTATTTAGCGCCAGCTGCATGCATGCCCTGTGCTTGCTCCTGGCCTCCCGCCTGGCCCTGACTGGCCTCAGAACCAGTCACCCTTCCACCTCATCAGGACTTGGCTTCCAGAGTCATCTGGGGGCCCAGAGGGATGGGTGAGCAGGGCCTGGCTTTCTGGGTGGGGCCTGCAGTATTAGAAGGCTTGCTGCGTCTGCCTCAGGGAAGTAGCTTGGGTGTGTGAGGCAACCAGCAAAACAAGGCAGGAACCGTGTGCAGGGCTATGTACCAGAGATTAAAATGAATCTGGCAGGTGCACCGGGCCTGGAATGGTGGCACTTCAGCTCCGGCCGTCTGAACAGACGGCCCAGATGGTTCCAGGTGGCCGCTGTCGATGGAAGCGTGGGCCCCGGGTGGCCAGATCCTCCAGCTCCCCAGAGAAGCTGGCAGTTTGGCACTCTTGTGGTTTCCAAGCCTGGCTCCCTCTCTACGCACATATTTGCATACTGCGGTCCTTTCTGGGGTGCCATTTACATACCGCAGTCAAATGTGCAAATCGGGAGTGTCTGGCTTGATGGCTTCTGACAGCTCCAATATTTTTTAAACACTGGAGTGTCCAAGAAAATAGGATTGCAGGGTGGCTCCAGCCTACCCTTCATGGCCTTCTCAGCTGTCACGTGCCACATGGTCGCATTTGAGCGGGGCACACGCTTGTCCATGCTAGGGCCTGGCCTTGGGGGGATAGGGACAGCGATGCCACTGCTCACAGCAAGGGCTTGGGCTGTGGGGCCACCTCCGCCCTTTGCTGTGTGGCTTGTCACTGCTGGCTCTCCGGCTCTCTGAATCCTAGTTCTCACTGTTGTTAACATGGGGACTCTGGTCCAGGTTAAGGAGGTCCACGTGACAAGGTCTTAGCAATTCTTCTAATGCATGACAAAATCTTGAGATGTGGTCTTTTAGTTGTAGACTTTTTTTTTTTTTTTTAAATCAGAGCAGTTTGAGATTGAAAGAGAATTAGAACTGGGACTTCCAAACTTCCACATGTCCCACCACTCACTGGAAGCTTTTGCGGCAGTTGCCACGCTGATGAACCCCCCCCCCACGTTACGTGGCACTGTGTGGCACTCTTGTGGGTTATGGCCGGCGCGTGACAGCAGGAAAACCTGTCTCACTCTGCTGAAGGACAGACTTGGTAGAGCTAAGTTGGCCATGGTTCTAGCATAGCTGACATGGAAGCCACCGTCACCCACCTAGGTCGCTAGGGGGTTCACACAAATTCCAGCCCCCCCCGCCCCCCGTTCCCTGTCACACAACTAATTCTGTGTCCAAAGTCACTCACTGCCTTAGTCCTCCTGTGATACTTGAAGCCACTGTCTCAGCCTCTCTGGACCTCTCTCTCACTCATGGCTGCCCCACGGAGCCTTGGGAGGCTCTTTGTGCTCTATAAAATTGCAAGGTATTATGATTATCATTCTACCCAGAGAAACGATGTTCACCAAGGACAGAGGTCTAGCCCGAGGCTGAGAAAGAAGAGAACCCAGAACTTGGTGCAATTGTTTGTGAATTCACCCTCCTGGGGTGCAAGGTCACAGGCCAAGTGGTCACTTAAGCTGTTAGGTGGCAGGGCCAGGAGGCCTGTGCCACTGAGTCACGTTCACCCAACCAGGGCGAGAGGTCTTGGACGCCTCTCTCAGCATCCTAGACAAGGACTCCTGCTCTACCATTGGCCACACCCTAGCACAGCAGGAGGCCGTCCCACCCTCCTATCTAGACACAGCCTTGAGGAATTCCCGGCTCCTTCCTGCCAAGAACCAGTTTCTTTCTTTCCTTCCTTTTCTTTTTTTTCTCTTTTCTCTTTTTTTTTCTTTCTTTTTTATTACCCCCAAAGTAAAATTTATTTGTCAGGTACTAAAGGAAGCCTCCTGTCCCTTTTATGCCGGCAGCCCTCAGCAGAGGAGTGAAATCGTGTATTTCGCTGCTAAAAAAAGCCCCGGCTTATACAATTTTAACAATAGAAAACTGATCTTTGCGCTCCAATGCGTGGAGGCTTGGAGGAAAACCGGCAGCATTCAGGTGGCTGGCGCATTGCAAATGAGCGGTTCGCCTTTGTTTTGAGTGACAGGCAATTTAAATGCAGTATTATTTGGAGTCCAGGGAATTTTTTTCCACCCCAGAATGGGGGTTGGGGAATGCAGAAAGGTGGGAGGAACAAGAAGGGCTGAGGAACTCTGCATTCCCCCCTGCAGGAGTTGAAAAGTCCAACTTGAGCTATTTAGTTAGGAAATCAGGAGTTCGCGGTTAGAGTAATTGGTAATTATACTCTCGCTAATAGTGGCCGTAGCCTGGCCTGCTGAGCCACGTGGGGGTGCATCTTGCTGGGTCCCCAGAGCCCGGCATAAACACATTGGGGGCCACACTGTGTTCCCTGGAAAGTGTTCTTAGTGCCTACAGTTGAAAACGTGGCCCTCTGATTTATTTATTTTTTATTTATTTGTTTTAATATTTATTATGTGTACAGCATTCCTTCCATGTGTGCCTGCAAGCCAGAAGGGGGCACCTCTGATTTATTTTTAACCTGCCTAATAGATGTGGTAATAAAATTCCCCGTGGTTCCTCCTGCCCCAGCAGAAGTCCCCCTGTGGCCTTGCAACAGGCCTGGGGACAGTGACACAAGGTGGGCAGGGTAGGGAAGAGTGCAGAGACAAGTGCTATCTGCCTGCCCGGGTGGCGGGAATTAATGTACCCAAATCAGGAAGGTCAGTAGTTAGAACACTGGGCATGGAAGTGTGAGTAGCCGAGTTCAAATCTCTAGCGCCCACGTAAAACCCAGATGGGGAAGCATAGACTTCAGGAATCCCCAGCAGGCAAGAGCCACATAGATGGTAGCAACAGCCCCTTCCTCTCCTGGATTCACTGCCAGGGTCCTGTCGGGTTCCTGCAGAGGAGGCCTTATAAGCACTGTGCGTGCTATTGGTGTTTCTAATAGGGCATGTGGCTGGCCACAACTGTCTCCGTGTTGTCATGTGACCTCCAGATTGCTGCTGTCACAGCCCAGTCTAGATACTTTACTTCCACTCTTGCTTGTGACCAGGCATAGCCACAGGCAGGACACAGCCTTTCTCCTGCTAAGCTCCCCGGTCAAGGCCTGTGGGTTAAAGGCACCGAATGGCCACTTTTAAGTGGTCAGTGGTGCGTGGACGGTGGTGAGTGTATGGACATTATAGGAAGACAGTCACAGAGATAGAGACACCACTACAAACTGGCCGGCACCATGATGGGAAAGGAGAGCGTGGCTGAGTGGCTGAGGCTGGGGTAACTGTGAAGGACTCGGCCGGCCCTTTTCCCCCCACACCAGCTTTTATAACTCATGGGAACATCCTCACCCTCCTGCAAACCCCAGCCAGGACCGTGTTCAGCACGGACAACTGGGAACCAGGGTGTCTGGATCTATATGATATGTATATATTCTTCATATTGGATGGGTGATGAAGTGTTGCTTCTGTGGCTTCCGTGAGCTACGTGTCATCTGCGCTACAGCTTCTAGCCTCAAGCAGCTGCAGGACCCTGGGGACACAGCAGCATCCAGAGGGGTCAAAATGACCACCACCATCCCTACCAACCAACTACACACACACACACACACACACACACACCCAACCTGGGACTCTTGCCTTCTCAGGGACAAAGGGCATCTGTTTGCTTGCCTACACAGTCAGACAATGGTGGAGGCAACTTGGTAACTTGCCATGTCTTTGAAGATGGATGTTCACAAGCGAGAGCATGTGATTGGCCTCAACATTTTACTGCCATCGCCATCCTCTTGGGGACACTCCCAAGCTCACTGCTCCCCAACACTCCCAACATGTGTGGCATTTCACCGCCTCCCTGCTGTGGCTCGCTTTCGCTTGGAATAGTCTGTCTTGGGAGGAGGGCAAGCCACCTGTGCTGGGTGATGACTGCAGGAGGTTTTTCCCACACTTCCTGCCCTGTCCCTTCCCCAGGACCCTTCCCTTCTCAGGGAGAGATGGGGATTCGCCAAGTCCCACCACCAAACTGGGTCAGCCTTCCCCCACTTCCACCCTCCGCCAGTCCCCCACCCCAGCCCATGCTTTTCCTTCCAACACTTAGTGGTTGTAATTAACAAATCATCTGGGGAATTGCCTGGAGGTCCGTCCCCACCGGTTTAGGGCTATTCTTAGTCCTAGTACTGCAAATCTCAGGGACTCTTGGAAAGTTGGTTGAGTGGACCAAAGACCGTCTCATCCTGGAAGGTCAGAGAGCAGAGTCTCTTCTCGGGAGAACAACAGGGTCACTGGCCTTCTAAGTCCGCGTTTGACACTGACCACGCGTTTCTCTCCACTTCTCTAACGTAACTCCCCCTATTCCACAAGGCCTCTGTGGACCATCTCTGTCGGCTAGAAACCTAATGATCACAGGCAGAGTCTGACCCTTTCTGGGAACCACGTTGTTAAATGGTATAAAGGGACCTCGCGTCATCGCAGCGGACCGTAGCTCAATTTTTAAAATGGTGGTGAGCTATGCTGTCCTTTTTTATGCAGAGTCTTTGAAATCCTGTGCATATTCCATATGCGTTATATGTTTTGATTTGGACTTCCTGTGGTTCAAGGGGTCCAGAGTCACACATGGCTTTGACAACCATATTGGGTATCATAGCAACCATATTGGGCAGCATGGCAGCCATATTGGGCAGTGTGAACTTCTATATTGAATGTGTTTTTCAGACTGTTTTTTCCTTGGTGCACTGGTATGCATAGGTTTTCTCTTAGGTTGTTTTTGTGAAACACCAGAGAGACGAACACAATCAAGAACTCAGAACTGGCAGACTCAAGGCAGAAATTGGCCATGCCTGGTGGTAAACATATCTGTGAGGCCTCAGGCATGCCAGGACGCTTTGAGGGAGTTGTGTTATTAGCTTCCCCGTCTTTGTGAGTGAGAAAATGGAGGCATGAGTTCTTAAGTGAATGTATGTTCAATTAGCCCATGCTAGAACTGGGGTTTGAAACCCTGGTATCCTCCTCTCTGGACAGGTTGTCTCAGAAATGGCCTCCACCATTGGGAAGCCAAAGAGCCCTGACATCATTTGGGTGGGGAATAGGGTTGGTGCTGCACACTCAGTTTGTTTATTTGGTAAAAGGCACTGATGAGGGGGCTGGAGAGATGGCTCAGAGATTAAGAGCATTGGCTGCTCTTCCAGAGGTCCTGAGTTCAATTCCCAGCAACCACATGGTGGTTCACAACTATCTGTAATGAGATCTAGTGCCCTCTTCTGGCCTGCAAACATGTGCAGGCAGAACATTGTATACATAATAAATAAATAAATCTTTAAAAAAAAAAAAGGCACTGATGGGCTAGGGGTGGGGCTCAGCCTGGACTACATAAGACCCTGCTCTGCCTCCCTCTGAGAAAAATGTTTGTATTGGGCACCAACTTTGAGCCAGAAAGAGCTCTGAGGGCTGTGTTTAAGGGAAGGCCTCAGCCACAGGTCCCTTGTCATTTTCACTCCCTCGCTGAGAGTTATGGGAAGTGAAGACAGTCCACACTCCCACCCGCCACACAGGGAGCTGGCACTGGGAGGGACGCGTGTGGTACCTGCAGCATAAGGCCCACTGCCGCCCACCGTGACCCAGCCAGCCAGGGTCCTGTAGATGTGGGGTTGCTGTCGGTGCCTCCCAGCACTGACCTCAGAATGGAAGGCCCAGGACTCTGCATTGCAACTGGCCAGCAAGAGCCACTGGACTTCACTGTCCAAAGTGGGGAGACGAGAGGGTCCTAAGCCCAGAAGTTCCACAGCTGCCGAAGTCACCTAGCCACATGCAGGTGACACTTCATCTTCCACAAAGTCTCATCGGCAGAATGAGAACACGAGTAAGCGGAGGATGGGGTGCGCTTAGCTCCTCACCGTGACTCGGTTGGCTGTTGTGTTCAGCCAGCTGGGAAGCATTTATTGAGCAACATCAGTATACCAGGAACTTTGTTACCAACCCTGTTACTCTCTGATGCTGGTTGAAGCTGTCAGTGTCTTCTAAGAACTCACAGTTGCAGTGCTTGCCAAGCGTGCCCCCTTTCTCCCAAAGCGGGTTGGGTTTAAACTCAACAGCACTGCCCTCAAGTAAAGATTACTAGCCAATGTATGAATAACCTATTGCTGTCTTTCCCTATGTTTAGATCTTTCGTGCTGGTTAGAAAGGGAGTTCTGTTATGATTTAGCCCCCACCCCCACCCCTGGGCTCAGAGAAGGGCAGCCACACAGCCTGGGCATAGCGCACCTGGGCTGTGAGCTCAGAGTCTGTAATATGGGAGACTCTGGGAATATGGGAGCCTCAACTTGTAACCGTGAGCCCCCCCATCTCTCTCCCCCACTTTGCACAGGAAGGTATTGGTCCCCTTGCAGGTTCAGGGCCATGGCTACACGTGACACTTTCTCTTCTTCCCAAAGGTGGTGGCCCTGAGTAAGAGGAGTCAGGAAGCAGAGGCGGCGCTCCTGAGTGTTTATAAGCAATTAATTGAAGCGCCAGGTAAGAAGCTCTTGGACTCTGTAATTGAATAATTACCACTGAGGAGCACCATGAGCGGTGACACAGATAACCACAGTTGCTTCCTGGCGCTGGGGTCTGGGGACAGGCCTGGACCCAGGGAGAGGCAGCTGGGGCCGGGGGGGGGGGGGGGGGGGGGGGGGGGGGGGGC
>NW_026067985.1:7313191-7357383 GCF_014885135.2 Alexandromys fortis | reverse complement strand
GGGGGGGTGGAGGGTGGGGGTGGTGCAGGTGAAGGTGGTGGTGGTATGTGTGTGTGTGAGAGAGAGACAGAGAGATGGAGAGAGAGAGAGAGAGACTTAATCAGCCTGGTATGACGTATCTTCATGGCTCCTTCCTGATTTCTGCCTTGCAAGTTGGAGGGCAGCTTTGACGTGATGCCTGCCTGGGTCTTCTCATCCAGGGTCGCAGGTGACTCAGCCAGCAGGGGACGATAGAGGAATAATGCCACCTTTCCAACAGCCAACCTCAGAATCTCAGTACTGAGGGGAATTCCCCTTCCAGACAACATGGACAAAGCAGGGAAGGATCTGCTGACCTGCTCACAGTGGTTAGGGCCAACCCCGTCCCCGTGTCTGTCAGAAGTGTGCTCCACCCGACCACTGTGCCTGTGTCTGCTATGGCAGCGCGTGTTTTCGCTCTAAGGAAACATCTAGAACAGGCGTCTAGATTCACTGTGAGACTGCAGGGGCCAGGGGAGGGGTACGGGCTTTCCTTCTGGGTGGAGAAGATTCTAGAACTTGAGGGAGGCAAGGCAAGGGTGCTCTGTAGGTGAACTGTGTGCTACTGGAGGCTTTCCTTAAACAACAAACCCCCAGCGAGACGAGCGTCACCTCAGATGAACACAGCAGCCTTCTGCTGCTGCAAGTCTCCGCGTCCGAGGTCCTGGCAGTACTCTGCCTGCAGTGCTGGCCTTGGTCCGGCTGTGGGTCTTAGCATGGTGACCCTTTTGAGGATGTTTGGCTTAAAGTACACGATTCCTTGTCGCTTTCCCATGTGTTGGCTCACACCGCCACACACACAGCAGATGTCAGGGCCACAAGGTCACCACCCCAATAGACTGCCTTGCTAAGCTTGTGGGGGGCACCAGCCATTCTGACACTTGGGGTATCCTGACTCAGGTCAGACATGAGGCTTCAAGTTGGGCGTGGTAGTTTACATCTGTGACTCTAGCGTTCAGAAGGCTGAGGCTAGCCTGGGCTACACAGTGAGACTGTTTCAACAACAAAGTGAAAGAGTTGGGGAGGTGGCTCAGTTAGCACGATGCTTGCCTGGGTCTCATCTCTAGCACCACGTGACATCCTGGGTGTGGTGGTGAATGCTGGCAGTCCAGAGCCAGGCTGATTCTGGGGGTTCAGGGACAGGCAGCCTCTAGCCTATTTGAGGGGCTCCAGGACGCTGAGGCCTGTCTCAAAAAACAAAGCAGGACCCCTGAGGCTAACTTCTGACCTCCACCTGGCACACACATGCATGCACACTCAGACGTGCAAGTGTACACGCACACGTGTGCATGCATGTAAGAGGAAACAATATTTCACTTCTCGGATTCACCATGGGACCCTCATCTTTCAGAACCCCAGGCTGTTTTAACTCAGTTGTGGGCTCAGCCAAGAGCCACATGAGCCCCTGAGACTGGTGTGGAACCTTCCAAAAAAATCCTCATTGCCTCTTACACCTGTCCTCAAAGCCTGGGTACTCAGAGGTCATGGGGAGGCTGGGGAGCCCAGCACTGACCCCATGCCTTCCCAGGTAGCCTCCCATGCAGAAGGGGGACGGAGGGAGTGCCATATCCCAGTTGTCACCGAGTTAGAAAACGAGGCGCCTTAACGGATGGAGATGCGCCACACAAACAGCCCCTTTAGGGGCACTAATTCATTTTCGAGACATTTAAGAATAACACAATGTTTTAATGATTTCTTCAGGGAATTGAGAAGACGTATTTTTGTGCTCATTAAATGTTATCCACAGACACGAGAAGCAAATGTCAGATTGGAGGTTTGGGGGGACTCTGAACATGCAGGCACACACACTCACTCACACTCGCACACTCTTCTCACTCCTACGCAGCCGGGATGCACCGACTCCCCATTGGTCTATGTCTTGACAGGCAAATTATTTGTCGCAGTTACCCCCACCCAAGTCCTGATTCAACATTTCCGTCTGAATGACTGGCTGCTGCCAGCACGAGCCCTTGGCAGGCAGCGAGACGCGGGCTGATTGCTCAGCAACTATTTTGATAAGTGCGCAGTCCGTGTATCTGTAATTACGGAAGAAAACCGTAAATCTTTTGGATATTGTTCGCACAGATGTGGCACGAAGTGAGAAAAAAAAAAACCAGTAAAATGTGTTAAAAGCGTAATTAATGTCATTGTTGTGAGGGAAGACTTGATTTAAACTCCTTGGCTCCAAGCGTGCCGTGTTGATAGCTCATGTCTTCACTGTGCACAAGCCAAGCCGTGGGGGGACCCGGCCCAGCCTCAGCAGGAGAACCTGGGGACCCAGTGACTAGAACACAGGGAAAAGAAAAGGGGAACAGGAGGAGAGAGCAAGGGAGGCCAGGGGGATACGTGGACACACGACTGAGCCCACTGCAAGACAGGTGAGTGGTCCAAAGGGCTTCTTGTATTTTCTTTGGGTTTCTAAAACTCGGGTGCAAGACTTGAGACTTCCCTGCTGGTGTGCCTTTCTCTGCAGTGTCCTTTGGGGTGAGATCGTTTGGGGAAGAGAGAAGGAAGGTTTTTTTGGCTGCAGTGTACATAATCAGGAGTCTGTCCTCAGTGTGTTGAGCTACATGGCCTTAGCCTGGAGCCTCACCCTCTCTGGTCTCTATGTCTTTAAAAAAAAAAAGAGGTCACAGAACCTTCTGGTTGGTTGGCATGAGGGTTTGATGCTTCGTGTGTGAGGTGATTTTAAGGAACATCCCATAGCTTGTGGATAGCAGGGTCCAAGGGTTGCAAGTGTCTGCTGTGGATCACACGGGGCTGTCACCTGTCTATGACCCTGGGGACACCGTGTGGTTGACGCTATTGGTCTGTGCAACAGGGAGCTACTTGGCCAGGTTTCAGGGTTTATAATGTGTCTTCCCAAGGCTAAAAAAAGAAGAAAGAAAGTAGCTTGACATACACACACGCAGCTCTCTCAGACAACAGCCAGTGGAAGGAAGGCAAACGAGGGACCATTTGTCACCTCACTGTGTCGCCCCACGTGAACCTCTACAGAGGCTCTCCGGGTCCCCTTCCCCAGCCTTGGCTGTGGTTCTGTCTCCTATGTAGCTGTTCTTGGGTGTCCCGAGCCCCTTCCCACTCTGCCCATGCGCCGAGGGCTCAGTGTTGTTGTGCTGGGTTTCTCTGGATGAGAAGAACAGAATGTACGAAGGAAAGTCCACGTCTTGATCATAAACCCTGTGGTCGGAACAGACGAGGCTGCTTCTCCTTGTTGGTCTGCACAGCTCCTCTGTATTTACTCTGTGTCCTCAGACATATTTTGCAAATGGACCGTTTGTGTCGTTCCTTCATGCGTATTGGGACTTTAGGGTTGTTGTCGTGCGGATGCTCTTTGCATATTAGGGATGGGAGTGTTGGTACTGGTAGACATGCTTGGCACTTTCTCTCCTCAACTGATTTTTGCTTTTTAACTTTGTTCATAACCTCTCTTATATACGGTACCTAGCAGATGTGCAAACCACGATTTCTAGAAAGTAGAGAATCTTACCAAATCTTTCTTTCTGTGTCCTATTTTCAAGCACTTTTTCGCCTGAAGGTTGGAAGGGGTTTTTGAGTATTTTTGTGATCTTCTAAAATGTACGAAATATATTTTTGATGGAAGCAGGAAGTAAAATAGCTAGTTTTGAGATTTGTCCCAAATGGCTAATTCTAGCGCCATCTAGTGATGGCCGTGGTTAGGAGGTTTTAGTATAATCGGGAATAGTGGTGTCCACTGTTGCTCCTGCCGTCACCCCCTCTCCCTCCTTCCCTCCCTCCTTCCCACCCTCCCTTCCCATCCCCCATGCTTGTGTCTGCAGGGAGTCATAAGAACACAGAGAAACACTTCATTTGCACTCGAATGGAAGACAGAGGTGCCATCTTGCCAGGACATTTCTGGGGTGCTGTTTCATGGTGCTGCCTGCATGACAGGCATTATGCTAACCCCTCAAAAGCACACACACACACACTCATACACCCCCTTCAAGGTAGGCTCAGAGAGGTCAGGTCTCCTACTGGAGGTCACACAGCAGAGAAGAACTGGAATCTAAGACTGGCAGTTTCTGGTGTCCACCCTCGCTGCTGAATTCATTCGTAAACCGAAGGACTTTGGGAGATTCGGGGAAAGAGGGGACACTGTGGAAGGGGCTATACTGCCAGTCCTTTGGGGGGCTGGACCAGGAGGCTAGAGAGACTCTTGCTGGAAAACCAGCTGCTCTCACTAGCAGAGCCCCAGCATCTCCTGTGTGATCCCCCAGTGCTGAAGGTAGCAAAGAGCTACAAATGTGGGGGAGGGGGGACAGCAGAGGAAGAAGGGGGCTCCGCTCTACAGTGATGGGCCAGGCCCCTCTGCCATTCTGTGTCTCCCTCCATGCCTGGCTCCTCCCCAGCCTGTTTCCCCGACACATAAAGTGTAGACAGTGGTACCCCTTTTATGGGGCTGTGGCTCCTGCGCCACTGCTTTGGCAAGTATTGAGCGCCTGCTGTTTGCCACAGAAGCACGGTGTTGAATGAGATGGACCCCTTCCTGCCCTCCTGGGATGTCTGTACACGTCACACACGGAGCCGTGTTTGCACTGTGACATGTTTTGTGACCAGGGTGACTTTGAGAAACTCTCTCCCTTTCTGGGCTGCTGTTTTCCTCTGGACAAATGAGCTCATCCCCCGCGACCTTAGAAGTATTGAACGGGATGGCATTTCAGGTGCCTGGCTTGTCGTAGCTGCTCAGCTAACAGTGCCAGGGAGGGGGACCCTCAAGGCCCTCCCCTCCCCCGTGTCCAGAGGCCTCTGAGCCGGTCAGCTCAGGCCACTGTGGGGAGAAAGGAGCAGGTAGGGTAGGCCCATGGCTGTTGTAGAGAGAGGGAGCTGTAACCCATCTGCTGAGGAAAAGTTAGGACTCTGTGCCACCCACGCAGGCACCGCCCGAGCCCAGATGGGAGCAGGCTACTGCCTGGGCTCGAGCTTGGAGGGGCGCACGCATACTTCTGCATATATGTTTCTAAGCAGCCTTGTGGCCAGCCTTCTGGCTTCAGCATCCCCAAAATTCCTCTGCGTGCCACTTTGGGGCGGATGCAAAAGGAGGGAAGGACCAGACATATTTCCCTGTGTCTCCAGCCCCTGCCTCTCACCATGAGCACCAGGAGACATAGGACAGGCTTCCTCACACAACAAGAATGCTCTCCGCCCCGTTTATTAGCCACCCAGCTCTCACTCTCAGCTGTCCCTGTCCACATCTGGGCCACCCTCGCCCTCTTTAAAAGTCCAGTCAGTTTAACTTATCCACGACCTTGCTTGTTCATATACTTTGGATTTGGGGGTTCCCAGCTTTTGCTTTTGAGACATCTAGGTTGGATCAAAAATCTCCTGTGTCCCCAGGACTGCAGCCCCACCCTCTGCACACGGGCCCTAGCTGCAGGAGCCACTGGGGGAGGCAATGCCCTTAGCCTGGTGTCCCAGGGAACTAAACCAGGCAGAAGGAAGTGGAGGGGACTGTCGTGGTGCTAGTGGCCTCTCTGAGGCCCACGGCCTCATCTGTGACTGTGAACTGTAGTCGTGAGGAACCACTGAGGTCTTGTTACTGGGATGGTGACTCTAGAGGATAGGGGAGCGGAGAGCACCCCTTCTGCAGCCTGACCTGGACTGTTTCTCCAGATATATCCTGTTGACTAGATCATCACCATGTTGCCTCTCCTCA
Source organism: Alexandromys fortis (assembly GCF_014885135.2). NCBI lineage: Eukaryota > Metazoa > Chordata > Mammalia > Rodentia > Cricetidae > Alexandromys > Alexandromys fortis. The sequence continues at coordinate 7,351,691 of NW_026067985.1, read as the reverse complement.
GTGTCTCCCCCAGCAGGTCTCACCTGCCCAGCCCACCCCACGAGTCCATTCTCGATGACATAGGCCTCATCTTTCTCTTGGTCCTCTGTCCCGTCTGAGTGGCGACTGCAGAGGCCAGGTCTCTCCTCTCCTTCGATGCTCCCATAGTACCCAGCAGGCCCTGGCAGGGTATGGCAGGAGGGAGAACCATGCCTGGCATTTAGTGCGGGATCAATAGCCATAAACTTGTGGCTACTGCTGCAACAGGCTTGTGCCCCACAGCTCTGCAGGCCAGAAGTCAAGGCCTGCCTCCCAGGACTGCACCCTGCAGGTGTAGGGACGACCCCCTCTGCCTTCCCCAGCTTGGACAGTACGATGGGCAGTTGGTAAGTGGTGAGGGTGCCTCTGTCAGAGCTCCATGCAGGTCCCCAGGCGACCACTTCCAGCTTCCTCCTCCATCACACTTCTCAGACGACCCACATGTATTGACTATGCGTCATGTGACCGGCCAGCGCAGGACCCCAGGGATGAGGGAGACAACATGGAAGCCAGGGACCAGTCCCAGGTCAAGGGCTTTTCTCCCGTTGTTCAGTCTGTGACCACACACAGCTAGCAGTGAGCCCACCCCTACCCTGCCCCCCCCCCCCCCGGAAACCTGGCTGTCTCCCCTCCTGCGCTGTCACCACCCACAGCTACTGGGACCAGTGTGAGTGGCCTCACATCTTGTTCCCCCTTCAGCCACATTGCACATAGTGTGTGTGAGTCTTTCCACTGCCCTTGGACTCAGCCACAGGAGTGTTGGCCTGTGTTGTGCCCTGAGTTACCACAGTGCTCGGTACAATCCCTGTACTGACCAGCTCTGGGTGTACACCCCCACATACCTGTGCCCGACTTTCAGCTCTGAGTTACCTGATCCCCAGGGAGGACTGGAATATGAATATGCTCAGGGTTCTAGAGGTCGCAAGTTCAGGGTCAGGGCAGAAGCACCGCCTCCTGCACAGCGTCCACCTGAGAGCTTGGCCGTGCACCTGGTCCCTTGCAGAGCGAGTAGGTGTGACCGCCTTGAATGTTCTCAGTCACTGCTGGGAACAATTTGGCTCTTGTGGCCTTGAGGGGACTCAGTGGGGGAGCCGGGCACTGTTCCCCCCCTCCTCTCAGGTGCTCTGTTGCAGAAGGGACATACAATAATAATCTCACTAACGGGAACCATGACAGTGCAGTGCCTGGGCCAGAGGTCTGCACTGTCTGGGGCTCCATGAGCTGTCCTTTGCTGACCTCAGGTAGTATGTCCCCTTCCTGTCTTCAACTGCCTACAGGGAAACTGAGGCCCAAGGGACCCTAAGCCACTTTCCATGGCAATGTCATAGCTAAGATTTTGCCTTGAGTGCGTGGCTCCCCTCATGACAGGCCCTGGAAGTGACCAAGCAAGAGGGTGGCAGGCTCCCTGGGGAGCTCTAGGGTTCCTCCATACCCACATCAGCTGGAAGACTGGGGATCTCAGCCTCCCCTGGTCCACTGTGGGGGGATCCCTTCCCCCATTGCCTTACTCAGGGGTAGTACCTCATGCCTCAGTTTCTCCATCTGTACAACGGAGATAGATTGCTTACCTCCCAACGTGGCTGAGAGGACTCCGTTACAGCACTGGGTTGGGATTAAGTGACAAATGAAGCAAGCCAGCCTGTCTCCAGGGGAGCCTTCTGTGTGGTCTCAGGAGTTCCCAGAGTGGAGTTATCTCAGAGCAAGGAAACTTGGATCCATTTCTCCCAGGAACCCATGACAGCTTGTGGGGTCACTCTCTGCCTCCAGACTCCACAGACCGTCGCTGTAGGCTGGCTGGCCCCAGGACACCTGAGCTCCCGTGAGCAGCCAGCGCCTGCCTTGCCTTTCTCCCGTGAGGAGCCACACTCCTGCTCTCCAGACTTCCGTCAGCGGTCAGCACAGAGCCACATGGCCCGTGGGGCCAGGGCCGTTCCCAGCCTGAGTCACACCATCTCTCCCTCCCTGTCTCTTATCCATTTGAGTAGGTTGTGCAGAGGGTCAAACCCAGAGCCTTGCGCCCACTAGGCGAGAGCTCCACTGCTGAGCCAGGGACTTACGTAACCCAGGCTGGCTTTGAACAGGGTGTTATGCAGCCCAGGCTGGCCTCATCCTCCTGCCTCCATCTCTAGCATGCTGGGATTAGAGGTGTGTGCCATCAGTCCTGATTTATGAGGAGTCAGTGTTGAAACCCTGGGCTCCATGCACACGAGGCCAGCATTAAACCAGCCAAGCCACATCCCCAGGCTTCCTTTCACTAAGTCACCCTGGCGGACCTTGAACTTGCAATCCTCTTGCGGTGGCCTCCAGAGGGGTTGAGCTGACAAGCCTCATCACCAGGTCGCCAGCTCTCTGTCTTCTTTTGAATCTCCCCTTCAACGCCTCCTGGGAAGTAAGAAATTCCCAGCCCATATCCCTTCCACCTCTCCTGTGTGGAGGCCAGACTCCCAGGGTGGGATACACACATCAGCCAGGAACTCAGGGAGGGCCAAGGGCTGCCCCTGGTCTCTGTAAACAGCAGGTGACAGACACCTTTCCTGCCCTGGCGTGCTCCTTTGGCCTGCCTTCTGGGCCTCTGGGCCCCCCATCTGAAACTTTCCTGTCGTCGCGTGGCCTCTTTTGCCTCTGCTCTCCATGTTTATCTAACTTCCCTGACCCCTGCAAACGCCCAGCGCCTTTTTTCTTCCTTCCTCAAAAACCAGGCCACAATAGAAAGCAATTCCTTGAACTTATTAAAAAATCTAGACTTGTAAATTAATTTGTTCGTGTTGTACAAAGGCAGTGCAGATGGGCTCGTTAGCATGCACACAACAAATAATTAGAGATGAATTTTTAGCCGGCCTGCCTAATGCGCTTGCTGGGTTAATTATGTCAATGTATAATTACACCAGCCCGGGGAGGCATAATGGCACACCCCGCTGAGCAGGCCCGGCCTAATGACAGGCGTTGGAGGGGGGGGTGCTGACAGAGGAGAGCCACTGCCAAGTCCCTCACACCTGCTCACCTCAGTGCATGCGCGTCGTCCAGCCTTCCGCCACCCCAACAAACAGGAGACAAAGACTAAAACAAGGAGCCACCTTGTTCCGGCCAGACCGGAAGGCGTCCCCAGGCGCGCATGGTGCTTGTCTAGACTGCCAGGCTTCAGCCAGGATCAGGGAGAAGGGAGAAGCAAATAGTTGTGACTCCGGTGTGGACCAAGGGATAGCAGACGCGGACTTAGAGAGGAGTGAGACTGTGGTGGGACCTTTGAAGGGGACACAGGGTCAGGATGGACTCAATGTGGAGGTCTTCCTGGAAAAGGTGGCATATGAGCTGTTGGAAGGGAGGAGCATGTTCTTGCTGGCACTCCTGTGCATAGCCTCTGAGGTGAGGGCTGGGGCATCATGAAGAAGGAGTGGTTGGGGTTTCTGTGTCTCATGAGGTCTTGGGGGCTGTGTTGAGCCTTCTGGGTGCTGCCACCTATGGTGAGGCACAGAAGGGGATAGCTGCTTGTCAAAGCTGCACAACAATCCTGAGAATGGGGGCTGGTTAAGAGCACTGACTGCTCTTCCAGAGGACCCGGGTTCAATTCCCAGCACCCACATGGCAGCTCATAACTGTCAGAAGATCCAGTTCCAGGGGATCTGACACCTTCACACCAATGCACATAAAATAAAGTTAAATAAACCATAAAAATATTTAAAAAAAAAAAAGCAATCCTGAGAATGGAGTTTGTGGATCAATGGGAAAGGGGCTCGAGATGAGTACCGAGGTCCAGGACACATCCATGAGCCTTGCATGTACCTGCTGAGGCCGTAATTGCACACGCTGGGTCCAGCCACATTCGTAAGCTCCCACCAGAGACCCTGACCCCAATGTCACATCACCTGACTCCCCGAGCCTCGGTTGTTGTTGTTGTTGTTTTCATATGACAATGGGTTGGATCCAAGCCAGCCACAGGGGTGCACTGAGAACTGTGGTTGCCATTCCTGTGCTGGGATCTGTCCCCTGCAAGGTGTCTCTCCCCTTGACCTCTCGAGTGCATTGGGTGTGATGGCAAGGCTTACGTCCTGGAGTGGGTTTTCCTCCTCTTAATTGGTGCATGTCACAGCCCATGGTGTGTCCACCCAGGGGTGAGAGAGAGCTTTACTGGAAATAGGCAGTGAGGGTTCCAGGGACAGTGGAAGAGCCACAGAACTGATGGTCATTTGACTGCAAGGGACTAGAAAGGTGGGATCCAGGTCCCCCCAGGTCGGAGCATCCTTGCTCAGCTTGGATCCCTCAGCCGTTTCATGTCTCATGTAGTCATTGTGTATGTGTGGCGACAAGTGGGGAGGGTTGTGAGTCCAACCCTAATAGCAGAAGTTAGTTACATGCTCATTGAGACACCATGCAGGGAAGAGGAAGCTCCCAAAACGTACAAGTATCCTGGAAGACTTGGAGGGGCCTCCCAACCTTAGAAATGCATGACAACATGCAGGCATGGTGCTAGAGAAGGAACTAAGAACGTTACATTCTATCCACAGGCAGCAGGCAGACAATAAGATAGGGCCTGCAGCTGGGTACGGTGTCATGTACCTTTAATCCCAGCACTCCTGAGGCAGAGGCAGGTGGATCTCTATGAGCTTGAAGCCAGCCCGGTTTACAGAGTTAAGTTCCAGGACAACCAGGGATACATAGAGATGCCCCATCTCAAAACAAAACAAAAATAAATAATAAATAAATTAAAAGGTTGGGCCTGGCATAGGCTTTTGAAACCTCAAAGCCACACCCACTGACAAACCTCAGCGTGGCCGCACCTCCTAATCCTTCCCAAATACTTCCCATAACTGGGAGCCAAGCATTTAAACATAAAGCCTATGAGGGCCATTCTCATTCAAACCAGCACTTGCAGGGACCCAAGTTTGTTTTCCAGCACCCTTGTAAGGTGGCTCACAACCACCTGTAACTCCAACTCCAGGGCATCTGACACCTCAGGCCACTCACACTCATGTGCACAAGCCCCCTACACACACACACACACACACACACACACAATTTTAAAATGTTTTGAATCTTTAAATGAAAAGGAAAGAAGTTATCCCTATACTCCATAGCCGTCAGAGTGACTCTAAGTGGTTCTTACATACTTTCCCCCGGTTTTCTATGGAAGGCCACCTTGATCTCCTGACCCCTACCTTCCCCCTTCTCTCTCTCTCTCCTTGTAGACGCTGTTCCTTCGTTTGAGGTGGCGCAGACTCTGGACGACAGACTGCAGCGCCCCAGCTTTGACCCCAGCGGGCAGCGCCTACAAGACCTGCACATCTTGTGGAAGAGGTGCCCAGAGCCACCCAGCATCAGAGGTACCCACGATGCCACCATGGGATCATGGTGGGACAAACCTGGATGTCGGAGTTTCAGCTAAGCTTGGGTCGTGGGATGGGAGCTGGGCTTCACTGCCTCCGGTGACAATGGGTTATGGCCGCAGGGCTCAGAATCTGTGCTCTCGGGCCCTATCACCTTGTACACATGGCATCCAGTCAGAGCAGTGCTGACCCCATGCCCGAACATTCCAGCCCTCAGAAAGCCGAGACCAAGGGCCAGCCTGAACTATGCAGACCCTGTCTCAAAACAAACAAACAACAACAACAACAACAACAAAACTTGTATAAACTGACAACATGATCACTCCATGGCATGGTTAAGTGGAAGGTTTTGTATTGTAGATATGAGAGAGAACAGCCAGAGGCATCTGGGAGAGCAGGACAGCTAGGGAGGAAGAGAGGGAAGGAGGGAGGGAGAGAGGGAGGGAGGGAGGGAGGGAGGGAGGGAGGGAGGGAGCAAGAGTGCAGGCAAGAGAAAGCATAGCTGGGGGAGGGGAGTGCAGGGTAGAGAGGAGGAGGAGATGAGAGGGCTGGGTACTGACTATGAAGTGTGTAACAGGTACTTGTGCAGAGGGAGCTGAAGGCCAGCTTGTGTGTTGGTGCACTAACAGGCACCACAGATGCTGTTTGTCCCTTCTGCCAGTGATAAGGGAGATGGCTCCTTTTGGTCAGAAGGGGCCCCTGAGTGTGCTGTCTGAGGCTGGAACTTTGGGAATTTGTCTTTGTGTCTTAGCCAGGGTCACTATTACTGTGATGAAATCCCATAACCATAAGTAGTTTGGGAAGGAAAGGGTTTATCTGGCTTACACAGTTCGTCACTGAGGGAAGTCAGGACAGGAACTAAAGCAGGGCAGGAACCTGGAGGCAGGAGCTGATGCAGAGGTCATGGAGGGTGCTGCTTACTGGCTTGCTTCCCATGGCTTGCTCAGTTAGCTTTCTTATAGAACCCAGGACCACCAGCCCAGGGATGACCCCACCCACCATGGATTGGTCCCTCCCTCATTGATCACTAATTAAGAAAATGCCCTACTGGCCTGTCTACAACCCTATGTTATGGAAGTATTTTCTCAATTGAGGCTCCCTATTCTTCTCAGATGACTGTAGCCGGTGTCACACTGACGTAAAAGCCAGTCAACACGCTTTGTGAGCATGCCAGCCCAGAAGCCAGAGGGGCTGATCCCAGGGGTCCGTGTGGCCTGTGGGAAACTTCTGTGACTGCATCTCAGTGATGAGTGTGGTCCTCCCTGTCTTCCACAGAGCAGAACGAGGGGACGTGTCCTACTGGGCACACGCCAGCCAACGGCAGCCACCTGCCAGGTCCCCAGCATACCCTCCTGACAGACACCTTGCTGCAGAAGGATGAGGCCGAGAGACAGAAGTGAGGAGGGAGGGAGGGAAGGACGGAGAGAGGGATGGGGAGGGAGGGCCACCAGGAAGCCCAAGGGCAGATGGGAGATGGGGAAGGGTGAGGACCCTGAAGCCGACCCTAGGACTCTTACCTCATCACTCTTGGGCCTCAGTTACCCTGTCTGAGGAATGGGCTGGTCTGGATACATTCATTAGTCTAACCCAGAGGGGTGGATATATATACTTCTGAGCTGGTCAAGAGGAAGAAATAAAGACAAGCCATGTCAATAAAACAGTAAAGAAAAATCCAGCAAGAGGGAGGACATAAAATGGGATGGTCTTTCCAGGACCCCAGGAGGGCATGGTGGGGGAGGGGGTCAGTCAGTGAGACTTCTGCAGGGGTAGATAGGAAGGGTGTGACAGGCCCAGGGAGCATCCTGTTTGAAGGATCTGAGGTAGACACCTGGAGCAGCAGTGGCTGAGCGGGGAAGGCTCATTCCCAGTTAGGAGGGTCAGCCCCAGCTCTGTGTGTATCACCCTTCCCCAACTCACTGCCAGCTGACTCGCTGCTGCTCCACCTGAGAGAGGCCTCAGTGGGCTGGCTGAACATCCAAGCTCCTGCCACAGGCAGCAGAATGACCCCGTGGAACAGGAATAAAACCAGGAAGGCCGCAGACTGACATTGCAGGCCCCGCGACACCCATTGTGTTGGAACCCATCAAGAGCTCTGCTTTATAGATAAGCATGTCCCAGGAGCTGCTTCCAGATTACCACACAGAGGCTCATACTAATTGTAAATGCTCAATCAATAGCTCAGGCTTGTTACTAACTAGCTCTTACGTTTTAAGTTAACCGTATTCCTTATTTATGCTCTGCCACATGGCAGGACCTTTATCAGCATGACACGTTTATCTCCTGCTCCCTCTGCATCTGGCTGGCGACTCCTGACTTCGCCCTTCCTCATCCCATCATTCCCAGTTTGGCTTTCCCACCTAACTTTATTCTGTTCAGCTATTGACCAGTCAGCTTGTTTATTAAACCAATCATAGTGATATACATTCATACAGTATAAAGGAATATTCCCCAGCAGACGACACACTGAGGAGTATATATGCAGATATATCAAGTCTGGATTCCTCATAAAGTGCAGGCAGTGGGGAGGGCGTAGCTCAGGGTGGGACCAGGTCGGTTCCTGCAACCAGCATGAGCAGTCCTGTCTCTGCAGGGGCCTCCAAGAAGTCCACGTCACCTTGGCAGCCAGGCTGGGGGAGGCAGAGGAGAAAATCAAGGTGTTACATTCAGGTATGACCCCCGGCTCAGGTGGCAGCCCTCAAACTACGTGGCTGGAAACAGTGTGGGGGTCAAGCCATGAACTTGGGGAGATGGGTTGGGTGAGCCCCCCCAAGATGGAAAGGAAGCCAGAAGTAGGGTGTAGAGAACAACTCATTCAGCAGGGGCTAGCCCAAAGCTGCAAGCTTGTATGGAACCAAATGGGGTGATTCTTTGACAGCACTGAGCCCTGGAGGCAGAGGCAGAGATGGTGTGGGGGGCACCTGGTGGAACCAGGTTACCAGGAAGATGGCTACTGCCCTGGGCCACGAGGCAGGATCTGGTGGCCCAGTAAGTAACCTACCCTTTATATTTCTCCATGTAACTGACAGGCAGCTGAGGCAGGAGGATTAAGGCTAGCCTGAGCTACATAGTGAGTTCCAGACCAGCCTTAGACATACTGTGAAATACTGTCCCTAAACACCAAAACAAAGGGAAAAAAGAAAAAAACAAACAAACAAACAAAACCACTGAATTTTTCTAGAAATCTCTCGGTGTCAGTCAGAAACTGAAGCTCCTTGGCTTTTCTGGCAAGGCTGTCCTCAGGGTGGGTCGAGTGGCCCCTCTCAGGCTATAACACAGTGGTCCTCAGCCTTCCTAATGCTGCGGGCCCTTTAATACAGTTCCTCATGCTGTGGTGACCCCAACCATAACTTTATTCTCATTGTACCTCATAGCTGTAACTGTGCTACTGTAATGTATCTTAATGTAATTATCTGATACGTGACCCTGTGAAAGGTCATGATCCACGGTTTGGGAACCCACTGCTCTAAAAGGCCCTCATCTGCCCCTGAGGAGGGTCCCCCCCGCCGCCAGCTCTTCAATCCCTTTCCACCCAAACTGCCTTCCAGCGTGTATGGGGGGGGGCTGGCCAGGGCTGCTCCTCACCGGGTCTTCACCCCTCCCAGCGCTAAAGGCCACACAGACGGAGCTGCTGGAGCTGAGGAGGAAATACGATGAGGAGGCTGCAGCCAAGTAAGTGAGCTGGGGATGCCTTCTCCCTCTGTACACACCACACACATGCACACACACACACGCACGCACGCACGCACGCGCACACACACAGGCAACCTCTTTCTGACTCTCCACTCTCTGAGCAGCTCTCTCCCTCATTCCCAGGCATGCACCCAATCCGTCTTCCCATCCCACTCACACACCACAGGCACAACACCCTTGGACCCACCTGAATGAGGCCACTGGGCATCCTCACCCCTGACCCTTAACCCCTGACCCATGGAGGCCAAGTGACAGCATTGCAGTGACTCAGAGTGGAAGCCCTTCTTCAGGTTTAAGACATCGCTCACTCCATAAGCATCCAGTGCCTACTGCTTATATAGTGCTGTGCCTCTGAGACCCTGGGGGAACCATGAACTCCTGCCCCGACACGGACAGTAACAGCCACGAGGCGCCCATTCATAGTTACTGTTGAGCACTTGCTGTGTGCAAGCGTTGTACTGAGCTTGTGATTGCTGTCTCCAAGGGAAGGGAAACAGAGGCATTGAAGGCAAGTGTGGCCCAGGCAGGCAGCCCAGTGCACCTTGAGCAGTCGGGACAGCTGGTGCAGGGAAAGCCTAGAGCATGTGTGCACACAGGTGTGACCAGCAGTGTCCCCAGATCCCAGAGTCCCACCCAGCTAGGCAGACCTGTCCTGGGCCCTCAGTGTGGAAGAAGTGATACCACTGTGTGGGGAGCTGACTCTTAGGGGGAAGGGCGCTCAGTAGAGGTACAGTGGGGGGCAGCACTGGTGGTGGCTCCCCAGAGATGGGGGCCCTGATGGTGGGGGCTGGGCTGCCTTCAAGAGGAATTTTGAGGCACAGTCCCTGGTTCCCAGCAGTCAGGATTCTTTTCCACTCTGCCTGTTTTTGTCTCTGGTGGGGAATGTGGAGCACAACCTCCATGGCCCACACTGAGGTACAGTGGAGGCTGGCAGCCAGTCTCAGGGCCCCTTTCCTTTGTATCTAGGGCAGACGAGGTCGGCCTGATCATGACGAACCTGGAGAAAGCCAACCAGGTAAGCGGAAGCCCCCCGAAGCTTCCAGTGGGTGGGGATGGGGGCAGGACTGAGGGAGAAGCGCTGGTTGGGAGGTGTGTGGGCCCCAGCTCTCTGGAAATGCAACAGCTGAGGCCTGACCAGGACGGGCCTACAAACTCCTCAGACATGGACATCCCCATGGTGAGCAGGCTGGCCAGTCCTGTGGCAGGACACATGGCAGTTCTCCTCGGGTCACTACAGGAGGCCCTGTGGCAGGGGACACCTTGGGCACCTTGGGGCTGGCTTTCAGAGCTTGCTGGGAGGCCAGTCCCTGTGGGCACAGTGCAGACTCCTGACACCTCTTGAGCCTCAACTCTTGCCACCATGGGATCAGTGTCCCCCAGGAGGCAGGGCCAGGGCAGTGGTGACAGTGGCTTTCCTGAGCTCAGCTCCTGTGGTTGGTTGCTTGGACTTTCTGTTTGGTTTGAGGCAGGATCTGCTGTGTCTCAGGCTGGCCTTGAACTGCCAGAGTAGCTGACAATGACCTTGAACTCCTGCTCCTCCTGCTAGGATTACAGGAGTGTGCCTCCGCATTAAATTTAAGTTTCCTATAACCTGTGCTGGGGATTGGAGCCTGCGGCTTCACGCGTGCTGAGCAAGCCCTGCCAACTGAGCCACATCTTAGGCGGCTCCTATGTGTTTCTAATGATAATTAAAGGATCTCTATTTTTAGTATTTATATTTATAGTATTTTTAGTAGTTTTTCTTGTTTTTCCAGTGTTTTGAGGCAGGATTTCTCTGTGTAGTCCTGGCTGTCCTGGAACTCACTCTGTAGACCAGGTTGGCCTCGAATTCAGAGATCCCTCTGCCTCTGCCTCCTGAGTGCTAGGATTAAAGGCTTGAACTACCACAGCTTGTTTTTTTTTTCATTCATTTATTTATTTACTTATTTATTATGTATACAATATTCTGTCTGTGTGCATGTCTGCAGGCCAGAAGAGGGCACCAGACCTCATTACAGATGGTTGTGAGCCACCATGTGGTTGCCGGGAATTGAACTCAGGACCTTTGGAAGAGCAGGCAATGCTCTTAACCACTGAGCCATCTCTCCAGCCCCCACAGCTTGTTTTTTATTTGTTTGTTGTTCTTTTTTTCTTTTCTGAGACAGCGTCTCATTGTAGCCCTGGCTGGCATGGAAGTTATTATGAAGACCAGGCAAGCTGTAAACTCATGAGAGCTACCTGTCTCTGGGTCTGAAAGCACCATCATGCCCAGCCTATCTTATACTTTTAATTAGCTCATTCACTCACATGGTTCAAAAATTTAAAAAAAAAAAAAAAAGATAACTCAGCAGATCCTGGGGCAGTGCCCCTCTCCCCAGCAGCCTGCTGACCAGTTTCTGGGCGCTTCTTCCAGAGATGCCACACATTCACAAGCCTGTGGATGATTGTTGATAATGTCAGCCTTTCCCCTCCTCTCAAGCAATGCGTTCACAATTAACCGCAGGCAGACACCATCTCACACATATATGAGCCAATGGGTATCGCCATTCCCGAAAGTGGAATTACTGGGAAAGAGGTCTGTGCTTTCCAGACATGGCAAATGGAGCCACACTGATTTCCTGGCTCCCCTTTTGCAGGGACCAGTCTGGTTTTCTGATAATGAAGCCAGTGCCATGTGTCCAAACTTTCAGATCTTGGCCAATGGCATGGGCTTTAGAAAAGGTGCTATACACTTGTGGTAGAGACAGGAGGACCAGGAATTCAAGGTCATACTTAGCCACATATCAAGTTCAGAACCAGTCCAGACTATAGAAGATTCTGGAATAAATAACCAAGTAACTGCAGGAGTGGGTTAAGCTCTTTTAGCAAATTACCCTGCTCTGTCTTTAAGCATTCAAGCCTTCTCTGATGTTTTTAATAACTCCATTTTGCAAAAGGAAAACTGAGGCCTTAGAAGGCCAAGTGGCTCTCCCAGAGGCCTATCACAGTCTGTGAACCGGGGCCACCTCTGCAGATGCCCCCTCTGGGGCACAATCTAGACACAGTCTAGAGCCACCTGGGAATGGGTGCGGACAGCCACTTCCTGCCCTTCCCCCCGCTGGTAGAAGGAGTATGCTCGCTTTTGGGGTCCCAGGCACCCCAGCATCATCTAGAGGTGCCCCTGGCAGCCTCTGTTCTAGAATGCCATCTCACCAGGAAAGGAAAGGGGCCCAGTCACGAGCGCAGTGGTGGCTTCCTAGGTCGTGGCCTGGGTCAGGACCCACAACATGAGCACCTAGATCCTGGGAGCCCCAGGGTGGTGCAGGTCTCGCTTTATGCCTCTCACTCGCTCCCTTCTTCCCTCCCCAGCGAGCAGAGGCCGCCCAGCGGGAGGTGGAAAGCCTACGGGAGCAGCTGGCCTCTGTCAACAGCTCCATCCGCCTGGCTTGCTGTTCCCCTCAGGGACCCAGTGGGGTAAGGCTGTACCTCGGAAGGGAGTGTGGCAGAGGGAAAGACTAGAGGAGGCCACATCTCTGCCCATGGGAAAAGTGGGAGGCCCTGGAGGGCACTTTGGATGTGAGCAGGGACTCATGGGCGCTGGCATTGTTAAGGTCGGCCTCCTAAGATGGTCACTTGCAACCTGTTTTACCAGCACAGTAATGCTGGTAATGCTGTAGCCACCATTTTAACTGGTCCAGCTTCCATCGACTCTTGATTAACGAAAAGCCTTGTGTCTTCCTTCGGATGCCTCCATCACCTTGCCCGGGAATGCTGGAATTGTTCACAGGTCGGAGAGGGTCACACCCATTGCAAGGTGTGCCAAGATTTGGGCAACGAGATTGAGGTGCAGTGCGTTTGGTGGCCACCAGGGGGTACTGTTGAACATTGGTCTTGTATTGGTTGGTGGCTAGAAGAAGGCTTGGGGCTTGTACTTAGCCCTTAGCCCTTAAGTCCTAAAATTTACAGGTGATTCCCATGGGTCCTGCCTCTTCTGTCAGCCACATGCTATACAGAATCCACCTCGAGGTCCCTGAACAAGTCAGCCCATCTTTACCCTTTTCCCTGGCCAGCACCTCCTAGGGTCCTGGGGTCATTGCCTGCCTAAAGGTTTTAGTCACCACCCACCATTCTGCCCTTATGTCGTCTCCGGTCTTCCCCCTTCCCATGTTTCTGCACACAGTGTTCATTCCGTCCTTAACATGTGGGCACTGTTACATGTGTAACAGTGTGTATACTGGACAGTGTCTGTCTATAGCCGTGACAGTGTGTGTGCACACATGCTGACTGTGCCTCAGTTTCCTCCCCCCATCCTCACCTACCTTACAGGGTTATGGAGAGGACTGCGTGGCTCACAGAAGGTGCTGGGAAGCAGCCAATGCTTTTGACTGCTATGATGAGCATGTGGCTCTGCTCCTCAGAGTTCATGGCCTCTTGCACCCACGCGTGTGCGTGTCCGGGATGATATGGATCAGTGACTGTGGGTCTTTGATGTGAGACGTTCAGTGTGTGTGTGTGTCTGTCTGTCTGTCCGTGTGAGACTCCAGGAAGGTACATGTGACTGGCTCCCAGGAGACGGTGTCTTTGTTGACCTGCCAGGTGACTGTCCCAGAGAAGCGCTATCTAGAGAGCAGCAGAGCCTTGGTGGCTGTCTGGGGAGGAGTTACCGGTGGTTCTTAATTAACCCCCCTGGAGCCTGCAAATGGCTAGCCAGCCACAGGGAGCCTGGCTGGTTTGGGAGGCAGTTTTTCTGAGCACAACAGTGGCGCTTGATGCTAATTAATTTAATGTATTAATGGCATCCGCTTCCTGTTTTAATTGGCATTTATCTCCAAGGAAGAAAGCAGGATTAGTAGTGGTGGGCTGTTTTTGTGCAGGAAGGTTTTCTTTTTTTTCTAAGTACTTCTTAGATTGTGTGACTGAGCCTGAGACTAGCCTGACCCAGGTCCCACAGCGTCATAGGGACACAGGGGCAGTTTCCAAGACTCTAGATGGGTGACAGGCCTGGAACAAATTAGGAGATAGAAGATGCCACAGTAATGTGGCCTGTGCCTGGGGTATCTTTGATCTAGCCTGAGGCTCCCTGGTTCTCTGGACGGGTCGATTCCCTCAAACCTGTTTTGGAATTTCCTTTGCCACAGTTCCTCCCTGCTCAGCCCCCCCCCCTTTTTCCCCTTTCTCTGTGTGTACGTATACATATACGCACATGGGCATATATGTGTATGTGTGTGTTCCCGTGTGTGTTGAAGCCAGAGGACAACCTTGGATGCTGTGCCCTGGAGGCTGTCCACCTTATTGTATGAGAGAAGTTCTCTCAGTGACCTGGACCGCAGGGACTAGGCTAGGCTGGCCCGGTAGTGAACTCCGGGGATCCAGCTGCCTCCACCTGCCCAGCACTGGGCTTCACAAGGAGGCCGCCACGCCCAGCCTTTCCTCATGTGCTCCAGAGATGAAACTGAGGCCCCCCTACTTAAACCAACAGAGGCTTAGCTGATCTGGAACCTTGTGGTCATCCTCCTGCCTCTGACATCCAGCCATGGTTGTTCTTTGGCAAGAAAGGTTGAATGGGGCATGGCTTATGCAGAGGAAGCTGTGCAGGCCATACATAGGAGATAGGAGATGCCTGGGATGTTGGATCACCAGACAGAATGTTCCCTTCTGTTGGCTACCAGGGACGGCAAAGCCTCTCAAAGCCGCTCACAACCCATTCTGTCCCCAGGAGAAGGTGAGCTTCGCGCTGTGCTCAGGTCCCCGGCTGGAGGCAGCACTGGCCTCCAAGGACAGAGAGATCCTGAGGCTGCTGAAGGATGCGCAGCAGCTACGACACTCCTTGCAGGAGCTGGAGGAGGTCTCAGCCAACCAGATCGCTGAGCTGGAGCGGCAACTGGCAGCCAAATCTGAGGCCATAGAGGCAGGTCCCAGGGTGGCAGGGTTGGCGGCAGGCTGGGAGCACGGGGCCAGCGTCACTAACCCCGTTTGTCTTCTAGAAACTACAAGAAAAGCTCGAGGCCCAGGCTGACTATGAAGAGATTAAAACAGAGCTGAGGTATGAGGCTGAACGGTGCTGGCCGGGGCTGTGTGCGAAGCCCATGACCGCCCCTCTCACCTTCCCACTGCAGTGTCCACATCTCCTCCAGTTAGCACTTGGCCCATCAAAACTAGTTCAAGCTAGGCATGGTGATGCATACCTGTTAGCTTAGCATTCAGGAGGCTGAGGCAGGGGGGCTGTCACCCCAGCCTGGTCTTTCAACAAAACAAACTGGTTGTCTTAGTTTGGTCTCTACTGCTGTGGTAAAATGCTAATGCAAGCCGACTTGTAGCTTACAGATTCCAGGCCATCATCAGGGGAGGTCAGGGCAGGAAGCGGGAGCTGGAGCAAAGGCCATGGAGGATGCTGCTTCCTGGCTTGCTCAGCCTGCTTTCTTAGAGCACCAAGGACCACTTTGCTTGTAGAAGGGCTTTCCTTCCGAAACCAATCACTAATCAAGAAAACACCCCCACAGCCTATAGGCCAATCTCACAGAGACATTTTCTCAGTTAAGGTTCCCTCTCCAATGGCTCTGGCCTGTGTCACGTTGACAGAGAAACTAGGCTTGTCCTGTTCCGTGACGACGTGGAGATAGTCACCTTGTCATAGTTTGCAGTAGACAGTTGACCCTTGGTGTCCCCAGGGTCAGAGGCCTAAGCCCCCAGTATGACTATGGTAGTGTACTCCATGGAAGCCAGGCTCAGCCTCCTGTGACTTCATCCTCTCTTCTCCCGTGACCCCTAGCCCAGTGGCCGCACACCCCTCCATTCCTGTGGACCTGCTTCGGTGCTCAGCATACAGGCCAAGGCAAATCCAATTTCTGCTTTTTGGAACTTTCTGAAAAACAATGTATTCTATCATTTCCATCCATGTTTGCTAAAAGCACAAGGCCGGGTAGCCCAATGGCAGAGGATTTGTGAGGCATGCAAGAGGCCCTGGGTCCCTTCCCTAGAGCCACGAAGGAATGGAGAAGAAGGGGTGGGAAGCAAGAGAGAGCTAGGAGAAAGGGGGAGAGAGGTTGATAGTACTGTAAACCTGTAATCCCAGCCCCTGAGAGGTGGAGGCAGGAGGACCAGGACTTCAAGGCCAGCCTCAGCTACATAATGAGTTTGAAGCTAGCCTGGGCTACCTGAGACCCACAGACCCAAGGTTGCCTGGGAAGAGTCTAGTAGCAAAGGTATAGAAAGCACCTCACTTGGGGCCTCCCCTCCTGCTGGGGCGCTGACCCAGGCCTCTTCACTTTCTCTGGCAGCATCCTGAGAGCCATGAAGCTGGCCTCCAGCACCTGCAGCCTCCCGCAGGTACATGTCCCCGCCTCCGTCCCTGTCCCCAGAAGCCAGCTGCCCCCCGAGCCTGCACCAACCATGTTGTCTCAGCCTTGCTTCCTGTCTCCTCAGGCCCTGACCAAGCCAGACGACCCACTGCACATGGCCAAGGAGACGTTCTTTCCCAGTCAGAAGTTCCTGATGGAGAAGCCGGCACTGCTGGCCAGCCCTGGTAGGGGACAAGGGACACTCTGAGGGCCACCTGGGCTGGGGTCTAGGCAGGGATGCCCCTGGACTGTTTAACCCCCTCCCAGGGCCACTGCTGTCTATGAGGCAGGAGATCCAAGACCAAGCGCGGGAATGGAACACATGTTGTGCAGTGCTTCCTCATATCCAAAGTGCTAGGGAGTCCCAAGGCTCCCGATGACCTCCCTTGACCCTGAGTCCAGCTGGGCTTTAATAAGAAGTCAGGACGGGGAGGTGTCCGTACCCCACCCCACAGCCAGCCCTCAAGAAATGGCACACAGCTTAAAACTGCCTTCTCCCCACAAGTGGCTCAGTGACCTTTTAACCTTGTGACCCTCCCCAAGAATACAGCAGGGTCATTAGTCATCCCTTCACTTCTAAACTGAAAGTGCTGGTGGCCGGAGTGGTCACAGTGAGCCCATCCCCGCTTGCTAGAGTAATCATCCCAATGGCAGCAGAGGGCACCCACAAACCAGCATTTGAAGGGGGTCCAAGGAGGTAGGATTTGAGAATGCAGGGGAAACAGCCAGTGTGGGTATTATCTCTGAGATCTATAGCCTTTCCTTCTCCCTGTCCCTCCATCACCCCATATTTCCTGTCCCCGCTCTCTGAACCCATCTCTGTCCCCTCGCTCTCCGTCACTCTAACCATGTCTCTTGCCTCTGCATACCCCTCTCCTCCATTACCATCGGCCTCTTTGTCCCTCTCTCTGTCTGTGCATCCCTCCTGGTGTTCTAGAGGAGGACCCCTCGGAGGATGATTCCATCAAGGGTTCACTGGGCACGGAGCCCCCCTACCCTCAGCTTCCACCTCCGCCAGGCCTGGAAGACCCACTGTCCCCGAGCCCTGGGCAGCCCCTGCTGGGCTCCAGCCTGGGTCCTGATGGGCCAAGGACTTTCTCACTGTCCCCCTTCCCCAGCCTGGCATCCGGGGAGAGGCTGGCTGGGGACCCACTGCTGCCCAAGAACATAATGGGCCCGGCTGCCTTCAAAGGGGAAGCAGGCAATCTGCTGGCATGCCCACCTGCCTTCTATGGTGGTGCCAAACCTCCAACGGCTCCCGCCACCTCGGCACCCGGCCCTGAGCCCACTGGGGCCCCGGAGCCTGTGGATGGGGCTGGACCAGAGGAGGAGCAGCTGGACACCACGGAGATCGCCTTCCAGGTGAAGGAACAGCTGCTGAAGCACAACATTGGCCAACGTGTGTTCGGTCACTATGTGCTGGGACTGTCACAAGGCTCGGTGAGTGAGATCCTGGCACGGCCCAAGCCCTGGCGCAAGCTCACGGTGAAGGGTAAGGAGCCCTTCATCAAGATGAAGCAGTTCCTGTCAGATGAGCAGAATGTGCTGGCCCTGCGCACCATCCAGGTGCGGCAGCGAGGTGAGCCATGAAGCAGCCCCACCACCGTCCAGCGCCATGTGTAACCCGGGGTAGGTGAGCTGCTGCCCTGTGCCTCAATTTCCCCCTTTTGAGGGAAAGATGTATGACCTCACTCCCTCCTTCACTGGGCCACTTCCCCTACTTTTACTCCCCCAGACTCACCCCAGGGCAGCTCAGCCTGGGCTCTAGGCCAGTTCCCCAACTTCCCCATCTGTCAGCTCTCTGGAGAGGGGCTAAAAGGACCCAGAATGCCAGGATGGCAGAGCTGCTCCAGGAGTGGAAACTGGTCAGGCGTATGCCTTTAATCCCAGCACTCAGGAGACAGAGGCAGGTGGATCTCTGTGAGTTCCAGAACAGCAAAGGCTGCACAGAGAGACCCCATCTTAAAAAAAGAAAAGGGAAGTGTTAGCTGTTGCCATCATCGTCGTGGTCTGTTACTGTTAAGCCGAAGTCCGGCTGGGCACATGGCTCAGTGCTAAGCACTGGCCTAGCATTTCCAAGGCCCTGGGTTCCAGCCCCAGAGTCACTGTGCCATCAACCGTGTGTCCATAGAGTAAGCTGTGGCCCTGCCCTTCCCGACGACAGTCTGGTCCACACCCTCCTGCCCACCTCCGGGGCCTGACCCCCACACCTACAGGCCCCACAGCTGCCACCTTCGTGCCTCCCCCAGGCAGCATCACCCCGAGAATCCGCACACCTGAGACAGGCTCAGACGACGCCATCAAGAGTATCCTGGAGCAGGCCAAGAAGGAAATTGAGTCTCAGAAGGGAGGTGAGTAGACCTTAGCCAATGACCTCTGACCCTTGTCTGCACCTCAAGGCTGCTCTGAGCAGGGGTGGGGCCTCCTCCATCTGTTACCCCAGAGCATTCCAAGGGCCAGAGGACCTTTCTGGAGCACAAACGCGGGCATGCCACTGTTCAGGTATCTCCTGCGGCTCCCGACTGCTCCCAAGAAAATATCCCAGCCGTTTAGCAAGACCTCCAGACCAGAGTCTTCATGCCCTCCACGCCTCTCCCAGGACTCCTATAGACCCTGACACTACGCCCTACCCAGGATATTTAACCAACTCCCCTTCACTTCCTGATGCATCACCTCCTCCAGAAAGCCCCCACCTTACTCAGATGGGCTGCTGCGGTCTTCCTACTGTGACCTACAGTACTGAGTTCGGGATAACTAGACTGGCTTATGCTGCGATTAGCTGATTAGCTGTGGGACCTCGGGCTAGTAATCTGGCCTCTCTCTCTGCCTCTATTTCCTCATCTTTAAGATGGGGATAGTATTAGCCCACTTTTCTGAAAGCTGTGGGGGGGGACCAAGTGAGGTCAGTGCTCACCAGTGGGGGGAAATGCAGGTACACAGAGGAACGTGGACAGAGCAATACAGTCACAACCATCTTCCATCCAGGTGGTGGTGCATGCCTTTAACCCCAGCACTTGGGAGGCAGAGACAGGCAGATCTCTGTGAGTTCGAGGCCAGCCTGGTCTACAAAGCAAGTTCCAGGACAATCAGGGCTTCAAAAGGAAACCCTGTCTCAAAAAAAAAAAAAAAAAAAAAAGGAAGGGGAAGGAAGAAAAAAAGAAAGAGATCTTCCTCTTCCTTGTGATTCTGCAGTCAGTAGAATCCCTGCCACTGACTTGGGGGCTTCTGCCCTCAGGCCCAAGTTGCACACTTAGCACCCAGCAGTATATCCTTGGCTGCCTGCAATGCTAGGTTCAGCGCTCCAACCCCACTGTGTGGTGTCTCCTGCCCCCTGGTGGAGGATCAGCACAAGTGTCCTGGCTGCAAAGCCGTATATGGAAAAATGTGTCCCCGACTGAGGGCACATACCCGGTGGGCTGTCTGCACTGCCCCACTATCTAATCCTCAGAGCCACTCATGATACATCTTATAGCTCCCACTGCATGCTAGACAGGGCTACAGATGCTGGTGAGATTTAGCAGTCAGTCTGGGTGACAGACTGTGTTAAACTGTGTTAACTGGCAGTGTTAAAGTTAGCAACAGGATCGAGAAAATGTTCACTCTCGGTAACAGGGCCAGCGACAAGAGACTAAGTTACAAGGGTGGGCACACCCCCCAACTCCCACCTCCACAAGCCCCAAACAGCTGGAAAGAACCAAGTAGAGAGTACTAGTCCTTGCCAAGGAGGAGGGGTTCTTGGCCCCCTGCTAGCTCCAGGTGTCTACTTGAGAGAACCAAAAGAAATGTCCAGAATGGGGGGAGGGGCATTTATATGACCTGCTTATGACAGGGACAGGCTGGCTTGGCGGTGGTGGCGCATCCCTTCTATCCCAGCACTCAGGAGGCAGAAACAGGAGGATCTCTGTGATCAGAGTGAGCTCCAGGACAGCCAGGGCTATACAGAGAGATCCTGTCTTGAAAACTGAAGGGGAGGGGAAGCCTTCCCATCCCGAAGAGCCACACTCCCCAACTCAGCCTGAGTTGGACGGTTCTTTGAAGTCATGTGGGTTGTCATCCCTTCCTGTTTGAAATGTTTTCTAGGTCACAGCACGGACCCGTGCTGTGTTCCTCTCTGTGTCCCCAGGATGCAGATGGCACAGGAGGGTCATAGAGGAAGGTCATGGGGACCTGTCTGGTCCAGACACGGCACCTGATCATATCCTGATCAATTGCTGTTCCTGGGGCACAGACGAGTCTGCCCTTGGTTTGTGATATTCTCTCTGCTCACTTCCTGTGTGGCCTTCTCCTTGTACGTGTTCATTCGCTTAATCGTGTAGCTAACTGAGCCTCTGAGAGCTATGGCCTGCACCCAGTTTAGAGAATCCGTGTGCCTGTGACCCGGCCCTCCTCTCTCCTCTCCTCTCCTCCCCTCCATAGTCGTCAACCTGGGTTTTTTTCCTATCAGTTTATCGTGTTTGCCATTCAATAAGATCTTGTCTTAAATCGTGTTGTTTAACTTACTTGCTTGGTGCTTCCTGGAGACATGTTACACTTCCGATCAATTTTTTAAAAAATATTTATTTATTATGTATACAATATTCTGTCTGTGTGTATGCCTGCAGGCCAGCAGAGGGCACCAGACCCCATTACAGATGGTTGTGAGCCACCATGTGGTTGCTGGGAATTGAACTCAGGACCTCTGGAAGAGCAGGCAATGCTCTTAACCTCTGAGCCATCTCTCCAGCCCCCGATCATTTTTTTTTTTTAATTTTAATCTGACACAGTATTTCTCTGTGTAGCCCTGGCTGTCTGTAGACCAGGCTGACCTCTGGGCGCTGGGATTAAAGGTGTGCGCCACCATGCCTAGCCTGTGGATCACCTTCCAGAGCTTTGTTTCCTGTCCTGGTGTGTCACTAAGATTCCTGCCTGGCTTTGCAGGGAACTCCCGTCTCCCTGCTGTGTTCCACCGTGTCCACCCCATCGCTCATTATCCGGTCTTTTCTCTTTCCTAACCCTGAACTTGTGGGCTCATGGCACATATAAAAGGCATGGTTTAGGTTTGGGCTTTGTTTTGGACACCGTCTTGACTCCGTCTTCACTTTCCCTGTATGTTCTAAGATTTTACTATCGATCTGATTATTTTTTAGATGCCTGTCTAATACTCCACCAGAGCATTACTGCCTGACCAGTCCCCCACTGTTGAACACAGAGGTTGCCCCCACATCCATATGTTTCAAACACAACTTGGTCTGATAATGGGCCCTTGTTCACCCTGTCACCCTCCTCCCACAGGTGAGTCCAAGAACTCCACAGCTTCTGTGAGCATCCCCAACGGCACAGCCTCCTCCAGCACCTCGGAAGATGCCATCAAGAACATTCTGGAACAAGCCCGCCGTGAGATGCAAGCCCAGCAGCAGGCCCTGCTGGAGATGGAGTCGGGACCCAGGGGCCGCTCTGTGCCTCCCTCTCCTCCAGAGCGGCCCTCGCTGGCCACTGTGAGCCAGAACGGGGCCCTGGCCTGTGTGAAGCAGGAGGATGGCGGTGGCGGCTGCAGCAGTAGCAGCAGCAGTAGCAGTGTGCAGGCGCCGCTTGCTGTCCTGTCCCCGGCTGCGTTTGTGCAGCGGATCATCCGCAAGGTGAAGTCCGAGATCGGCGATGCGGGCTACTTTGACCACCACTGGGCGTCGGACCGCGGTCTGCTCAGCCGTCCATACGCCTCCGTGTCGCCCTCCCTCTCCTCCTCTTCCTCCAGCTACTCTGGACAGCCCAATGGGCGAGCCTGGCCCCGTGGAGATGAGGCAGCCATCGCCCCTGAGGACGAAGCAGCCATGGGCGAGGATGAGCCCCCCAGGGTGGGAGAGCTCAAGGCTGAGGCCGGGGTCCCAGAGGTGGGCGGCGGGCGGCTGCCCTACTACCCGGCCTATGTGCCCCGCACGCTCAAGCCCACGGTGCCGCCCCTGACACCTGAACAGTACGAGTTATACATGTACCGGGAGGTAGACACACTGGAGCTGACCCGACAGGTCAAGGAGAAGCTGGCCAAGAATGGCATCTGCCAGCGCATCTTTGGGGAGAAGGTGTGGACCACAGGGGACCTAGGGACCCAAGAATAAGGCCCACTGAGACCGTGGCCCTAAGATCTGTAGTCTGGAGGGTGACCCGGGTGGGAAGCCACTGCTCAGGAGCCCAGTCAGATGTCTGACTGGTATCTAGCCATCCCTGGACACTAAGCCAGGTAAAAGCCAATCCCCTGCCTCCCACACTCCTCTGGAGGTCCCATGGTCCAGCCCCTGAAGAGTAAGGACTCAGCCCAGTCCAGTACCTTAATGTCCCTGGTGTTGGAATCTCAGGTTTAAATAGCAGAGGTTCAAGAAGGGGTCACAAACCAGAGCTGGGAGAGAAGACTTAAGTGGGAGGTACAAAGTGGCATCCGGGAGGGACAGTGACCCTTAAGGTCACGTGGGAGTTCTGTACACAGGGCCATGCCGAGGGTGGAGAGCAGGTTCTGAAGGGCCTGGGAGCAGCCAGGAAGCCCACATACGGGATTTGCTAATCTGCCTTCCACCTGTAGGTCCTGGGATTGTCCCAGGGCAGCGTGAGCGACATGCTGTCACGGCCGAAGCCATGGAGCAAACTGACCCAGAAGGGCCGAGAGCCCTTCATCCGCATGCAGCTGTGGCTGTCGGACCAGCTGGGCCAGGGCCAGGGCCAGGCCCCACCCCCGCAGCCCAGCACCACACAGGGTGAGTACAGGGGACAGGGCCTTGCTGGCCCACCTCTGCCCCCTCTCCATCTTCCACACCATTCTACAGCCCCCAGTGCTAACACCTGGGACAGGTGTTCCTGACCCATGCCCCCCTTGCCCTCCTCTGTTCTACCCAGCAGAAGTAAGTGCTGAAGGCTTGGGCCCAAGAAT
Organism: Alexandromys fortis; assembly: GCF_014885135.2. Lineage (NCBI taxonomy): Eukaryota > Metazoa > Chordata > Mammalia > Rodentia > Cricetidae > Alexandromys > Alexandromys fortis. The sequence continues at coordinate 7,328,472 of NW_026067985.1, read as the reverse complement.
TTAGAGCAGGTGGGACAGACAAAGCCGCTGGAGCCCTGTACTTCCTCCCCCCCCCCCCACAGGGTCAAACTCACCAGCTCCCTAGAGACCCAGCGTTGCTCTTCAGTCTGTCCTAGCACAGGCCTGGGCCGGTCAGCTGGTCACTAATGAGAGCAGCCGCAGGGTGGAGCCTGAACTCAGCAGGGGAAGAAAATGGAGGCCCAGAGAGTTGCCTAGAGTCACAGGGCCAGTGTGCAGGGCTGCTGGTGCCCTGTGGGTGGCACTCATTTCAGAACTTGTGGCTGCAGGCAGAAAGGCTCACCTGCCCCAGAGACCGCAAAAAGGCCCAGGACCAGAGCCCAGATTTGATAACCCGATCCAGGGAAGCCACACCTTGAGTCACAGAAATAACCAGGACTGCCAGAGGGCTACGAACCAGGACCTAGTGTTAGGTGACAGAATCCCAGGTCCCAGGTGACGGTTTCACTTGAGCCATAGGACTAGAGCTCAACTCTTAACTCGTGGCTACAAAACACGGACAGGCTGTTGGTAGACAGACAGACAGGCAAAGCAAGTGACAGAGAGACATCTGGCAGAGACTGATGGGCAAGAGAGGCTGCAGACAGGTGGCAGACAGACAGGCAAGCAGCACTCGGGGGTGGAGACAGGAGGATTGCAAGCTCAAGGCTAGTTTTAGCCATGTATGAAGGCCCGTATCTCCAAGTGGAATTGTTGAGAAGAGTTGAACTACCGTTCATCAGTAGAGTGTTTGCCTAGGATGAGCAAGGCTCTGGTTCAACTCCCTGCCCGACAGAAAAAGGAAAAGCTAGGTAGCATGAGGACCCCTGGACAGTCCCTTCCTGGGATGCACTATAGTGGCTGAAGATGCCTTGGTTCCAGTCTCAGCTCTGACAAGCCATCCTGCCCAGCCATGTCCAGTGGCAGTGACCACCGCACTGTCTCTTGCCTACAGCCAGTCCCACTGAGCCGAGGTCCTCACCATCACCTCCCCCAAGCCCCACGGAGCCTGAAAAGCCTTCCCAGGAGCCCCTGGGCCTGTCTCTGGAAAGCAGCAAAGAGAATCAGCAGCCTGAGGGTCGGGCCAGCTCCTCCCTGGGTGGGAAGCCCTTCTCAGGCAGCCAGGCTGCAGGGGGCATCCAGGAGATGGTGGCCATGTCCCCAGAGCTGGACACATACTCCATCACCAAGAGGGTCAAGGAGGTCCTCACTGACAACAACCTAGGTACGTGGCGAGGCCGGGGTGCTGCCCGCAGCCCTAGACTAGCTCTTCTGGACTTGGAGCAAAGTGTCACTGGGATTCTCCAGTGACCTCAGGGCCAGCCTGGAGCTTCCAGCCAGCCCTGAGCATGCAGGATCCCATGGGAGATGCATGACTCCGACCAGGACTCCTGATGAGGAACGAAAGGGAGGTGGCACAGCTTGGCTCTCAAAACTGCCCTGTGGCAGGCCTTAAGAAACCCCAGTCAGCTCAAGCCTTTAATCCCACTGCTTGAGAGGCAGAGGCAGACAGGATCTCTGAGTTGAGCCTGGGCTACACAATGAGTTCCAGGACAGCCATGTCTCGAAAAGAAAAAAAAAAAAAAATTCCATTCCCTGGAGCAATGATGATGCCTGTCCATGGGACCAGGGACCAGGGTGACTGGTTCCTCTGAATCAGAGATGCATGCCAGCTCAGTCCCCCACCAGGGACACATGCAAGCCCAACAACTGTCACCACGGATTTTATTATGAGAGAAAGATAGTGTTGTCCCACTACCCAACACGAAGTGGGCACAGTACTCATTCAGTAATCCTAGCACTGTAGGAGGCTGAGGCAGGAGGATAACCACAAGATCGAAGCCTGCCTGGGCTACAGAGTGAGACCTTTTCTCAAAAAAAAAAAAAAAAAAAGTTCAAAGTCAATAACAGAGGCTAGCCCAGCAGTGGTGGCACACACCTTTAACAGCACTCAAGAGTCAGAGGCAGGTGGATCTCTGTGAGTTTGAGGCCAGCCTGGTCTACAGAGTAAGTTTCAGGACAGCCAGAGCTACACAGAGAAACCCTGTCTGAAAAACAAACAAACTAACTAACTAACTAAAAAGCATGGGGGCTGGAAAGATGGTTCAGTAGCTAAGGACATCGGCTGCTCTTTCAGTTCCTAGCACCCACATGTGTAGCTCACAACCATCTACAACTCCAGTTCCAGGAATCCAGTGTCCTCTTCTGCCCTCCTAGGGTATCAGGCAGGCAGTGTTGTGAAGACATACATGCAAGCAAAACACTCAGACACCTAAATAAAAAATAAAAACAAACAAACACCTGGACCTGATGATGCACACCTGTAACTCAGAGTTAGCGTTGGGGCAGAGACAGGCCGATCCCTGGCCAGCCAGGACACGGTGAGCTCCAGGACCGGTCAGAGATCCCGTCTCCTTAAAAACTGAGGTTTAGAAAGCAATTGAGGAAGACCAAGGTTGACCTGTGGCCTCCACGGGAAACAGTTGGAGCCAGGTGTGTCCTTCATCCCTGTCATCAGTACTTGAGAGCCTGGGGCAAGAGGATCACAAGTTTGAGCTACCAAGCAAGATTCTTAGAACACACAAGAAGCTAGAAAGGGACAGGGGTGGCAGAAAGGGGAAGCACGGAGCTTGCCCGACATGAATGGGGCCTGTGGTTTGATCCCCGGCACCCTTCCCACCAAAAACAGTCTATAACCCTGGTGACCTTCAGCAGGTGCCCCTCTAGGCTAATCTAATCCTGGAGTAGAGTTAATGGGTCAGAGGTCAGACACATTTGGAATTTGGATAGAATCCTCTAGGGTATCCTGGGGGTGGGGTACAAGCTTGTGCACAATACAGGGTGTGTGTTGGCAGTTTGGAGGGGCGGTCCCATGGGAATGAAGAACCATCCTACAGAAGATCGGTTTTTGTGTTACTGCCCAGTGCCAACCCTCCCCGGTCTCTTGTGCAGAAAGAGTGCTGGGCCACCCTCCTTGGCCTGCTCCTCCTCTGACTCCCCTGGGAGTGGCTCCCTGTGGCTGGCCTGGGGTGACAATTGCCCTCTGCCCTGTCCCCAGGGCAGCGGTTGTTTGGTGAGAGCATCCTGGGGCTGACACAGGGCTCCGTGTCGGACCTGCTGTCCAGGCCCAAACCCTGGCACAAGCTGAGCTTGAAGGGCCGGGAGCCCTTCGTGCGCATGCAGCTGTGGCTGAGCGACCCCCACAACGTGGAGAAGCTGCGGGACATGAAGAAGCTGGAGAAGAAAGGTGAGACCAGGTCCCTGCCATAGGCTGAAGACCCCCCATCTGGCAGCAATCCCCTACCAAAATCACATGTGGCGTCTCTCATGCCGTCCACACATCCAGAGATGGCACGTGGTCTTGCCAACGTCAGCAGCACGCTGCCCCCAGCTCCCTGTCAGGCCTCTCTCTCCTCTGGATAAGCTCGATCCTCTGTGGGGCAGAGAGCAGGCCCAGTAGTTCCTTCAAGGGCATGCTGGGAAAGTGTCAGCATTGATAGTGCTTCCCTAGCATTCATGAAGCCCTGGATTCATTCGCCAGCACTGCCTAAACCAGGCATGGTACCACACATCTATAATTTCAGCACCATCCAGGAGGCAGAGGTGGGAAGATCAGAAGTTTAGTGCCATCCTAGGCTACATAGTGAGTTCAAGGCCAGCCTGGACTGCGTGAGACCTTGTCTCAAGTCAAAATAAGATACACCTCCAAGGACCTAAAGACTCCTGCTAGACCCCACTGCTTAAAGTTCCCAACTCCTCCTCCCAGTATGGCTCAGGTGGGCTTAAGCCTCTTAGAGCGAGTCTTTCTCTGTACAGCCAGTCAGCTCCCAAATAACCACACAGAGACTTAGTATTAATTATGAAAGCTTGGCCAATAACTTAGGCTTGTTTCTAACTAGCTCTTGTAACTTAGTTTACTTTCTGCCTTATGGCTTTATTACCTCTTCTTCCTATTACCCATCCTGTTTGCTCTGTGTCTGGCTAGCAACCCTGCCTTCTTCTTCCCAGCATTCTCTCTGCCCTGAAAACCCTACCTAGCTGTTGACTGTTGAGCTTTTTACTAAAACAGTCACAGTGACGTATCTTCACACAGCGTAAAGGACCATCCCACAGTCGCCTCTGGAGAACCTTCTAGATCTAAACCGCAGCAGAGCTTTTGCTCATGTTTTGTTGTGAGATCACCATGCCTGCTACCATAAGAGGGCTTATTCAAAGTGGCCCCTCACACAGCAAACTCTTGTGAAACTTAGTGGCACTTCTAACAGCCTTGCTGACCACAGAGCTCCCTGGTTTGAGCGCCCTCTGACTGCAAGCACCCCCTCATGACCTCTGGAGTGGCTGTGTTACAGAATATCCCCTAACCTCCACCAACCTCACAAGCAATAGCACAGGAGCCAGGACAGCATCTCGGCAAAGCCAAGGGGGCAGGAACAGGACAGGAGTGGGGACATGGAGGGCTCTGCTGGGCTGGCTGGCCACTGCCCCTGGAGATCTACCACCCCTGCCAAGTGGCAATGGCCCCTCACCCCGCCCCTCTCTCTCCAGCCTATCTGAAGCGCCGCTATGGGCTCATCAACACAGGCTCGGACAGCGAGTCACCAGCTGCGCATTCCGAGTGCCCCAGCCCCTGTCAGCAGCCACAGGAGCTGAGCCTCACGCAGGCAAAGAAGCCACGCGTGGTGCTGGCACCCGCTGAGAAGGAGGCGCTGCGGAAGGCCTACCAGCTAGAGCCCTATCCCTCGCAGCAGACCATAGAGCTGCTGTCATTCCAGCTCAACCTCAAGACCAACACCGTCATCAACTGGTTCCACAACTACAGGTAGTCACGGGTTGGCAGAGAGAGGGCCGTGGGAACACGGACACAGAGGGACCCAGTAGGTCATGGTAACACAGAGGGTCACAGGACACAGACATAAGGAAGGCCTGGAGATTCATGGGAACACCTGAGGGTTGTCTGGGCCTGGGGGCTAAGCTGGATCGCAAAGCTGTTTCTAGATTCCCAGATGCACTAACTCTGTCACCTCTAGCTGAGGGACCTGAGCTGTAAGCTATAAACAAGACTATAGTGTATCCCCCTTGTCAGTGTTGATGTAAAGGCCTGGTACAACCAGAACTGACAGTGACCCTCACGTCACACCCACTCTGTGCAGTGGCCTCTAGGAAGGAATAGATCCGGAGCAGACCTGAGGCATCTCTGGCTGGAGCTAACTAGGAACTCGTGGTCTCTCTTACTTGCGAGGCTGAAGGAACACCTGCCCCACTGCAGCCTCAGGTGTGGTGGCTCCTCCAAGCATGGCTCCTTTCCATCCTCCAGTCCAGGTCTCAGAGGTCCCAAGTGCTGTGGCTTTGGCGAGGCTGGCCTAGGACCCCCTGAAGGAGGCTTAGTGGAGACTGTAGGGATCATGTCTGAGATCCTACCCACTCTGAGCAAGAAGTGTCACCAGGATCCATGTGGCACTGTGGAAAGGTCTATCCATCCGTTCTGGGGCAGAGAGCTGTCCCAAGAGCCCCAAGAAGGAAAAAGGTTAGCAGGGGTGAGATACACATTCATCTTCCCAGCCTGCACGTCGGCATCACACATACCTTAGCTGTGTGGCCTTCAGCAGGTCACCAACCTCTCAGAGTCTCGTGATGATTCTGCCAGATGAGACACATCACTCCTGCCCCGCCCCAGTGCCAATCAGGAACTGTAGGAGTGAGTACCCTACGTAGAGCTTTTACGCAGTGCAGACCCAGACCATAGCACAGCAGGAGGTATGGGTCCTAACAGCTTTCTCTCCTCCTCTCCGGAGTGGCAATGGAGACACTGTCTCTGCTTCTCATTTCTCATAGGAACCGAGCATTCTAACATCATCCGTCACATTCTTTAAAAACATATCCAGAGTGAGCTGGGCTCCAGAGATCAGGGGGTCAAAGCCACCTTCCCTGAGCCTGATTAGCATATATACGTCATGGGCCAAGTCATTTCACTTCAGCCTGATTAATATGGCAAAGAGAAGGAGAGAAGGGGCAGGTGCTTAGGGAAGAGGGCATCTTGTTTCCAGAAAACTTGAACAAAGAGATCATGATGATTTGAGATGGGTTTTGAAGAACAAGTAAGAGCGATCTCAGCCGGGCGGTGGTGGTGCACGCCTTCAATCTTAGCACTCGGGAGGCAGAAGCAGGCGGATCTCTGGGAGTTTGAGGACAACCTGATCTATAAGAGCTAGTTCCAGGCCAGGCTCCAAAGCTACAAAGAAACCCTGTCTCAAAAAACAAACAAAAAAGAGCGATCTCTGTGAGTTCAAGGCTGGCCTGGTCTACGTAGTGAATTTCAAGCCAGCCACGGCTGATAATGAGACCCTGTCTCCAAAAAAGGAAGAAAAGAAAAGAAGAAAACCACGCTTTCCATAAGAAGGGCCCTAGGTTCCAAACGCACCAAGAGAAAGAAGGGACCGGGCAATGCCGACAAGAGAGCTTGCCTGCATGATCATGAAGACCTGATTGTGATCCCCAACTCTCACTTTTTTTTTAATATCTTTAATGCTTTGACCTTTTTTTTTTGGTTTTTCTTTTTTTTAATTTATTTATTAAAGATTTCTGTCTCTTCCCCACTGCCCAACTCACTTTTTTAAAGCCATGAAGTGGGCCAGCAAGTTGGGCTCAGAGGGCATCTACGACGCCTCCTGATGATTTTGACAACCTGAGCTTGATCCCCGGGACCCACAAGGCTAAAGGAGAGTGCCAAGTCCCCCAAGGTGTTCTCTGACTTCTTATACATGCGTACACTCTGGAGTGTACGCACGCACACTGGACAAATATATGTAATTTAAATTTTTAAAAAGAAAAGATGCATAACACCTGTGATCCCAAAGCTGGGGAGGCAGAGACAGGAAGCTCCTGGGCTCACTGGGCGATCAGTCCAGCCAGTGTGAGTACCAAGTTCACCGAGAGAGTGACTGTCTTAGACACTAAGGTGAAGAGTGAGTGAGAAAGACACCAGGCCGACCTCTAACCTCCATGGCTCCCCAAGACATTGAAGATAAAATAAGATGTATGAGTATTGAAGTTACCTCCCTATTCTTCCTTTCTTATTGCTGTGATAGAACACTGAGTGAGAATGTCTTGGGGAGGAAAGGGTCATTTGGCTGACACCTCAGTTCATGGTCCATCATTGAGGGAGGTCAAGGCAGGAACTGAAGCAGAACCCATGGGAGGAGCTGCATATTGGCCTGCTAACATGGCTGCTCCCTGGCTCATGCTAATATATATATACATACATACATACATACATACATACATACATACATACATACATACACACACATACAGGGCAGAGCAGAGCCTAGGGGTGCCGCCCACAGTGGACTGGGCCCTCCTACATCAGTTAACAGTCAAGACAGTCTCTCACCAACACAGCATGGGACAGTCCAATCAAGGCAGTCCTTCAGATGAGGTTGCCTCTTCCCAGGTTAATTCGGGTTGTGTCAATTTGACAATAAAAGCTAACCACACATCAGCCAGTGTTGACTTCTGGCCTCTGTGCACACTCACATACACACAGAAATCTCAGCTCCAGCGGCAGAGAGGAACATTAATTACCTGGTGTTTGCTCAGCACCTCCTCTATCCCAGGTACTAAAGGGAGGGAGGCAGGCACTGCCCCGTCAGCTGCTGTGGGAAGGAGGAACAGTGGACGCTGTAAAGAACAGGACTGGAAGGCACAGCTGTAGACATGAGTGTTGCCCAGGGTGGTCGCTGTTCTTGTGGGCTGAGTCTGGGGTCAGCAGCCCCTGTCGAGCTCCAGACCCTCACCCTTGTCTCTACCACAGGTCCAGGATGCGTCGTGAGATGCTGGTGGAAGGAGCACAGGATGACCCAGACTTGGACCCAAGTGGGGGTCCCAGTGTCCTGCCACCGGGCCACACCCACATAGACCCCACCCCGCAGAGCCCTGACTCAGAGGCTGAGGACCAAAAGCCCCCAGTGAAGAGCCTGGAGCTGCAGGAATCTGGGAGCCCTGTACCCCTAGCAGCCCCAGACAGGGCTCTGGTGAGGATTAAGCAGGAGGAAGATACAGAGATGGACGAGGACAGCCAACCCCTGGATGTAGGGGATCCAGACAGAGGACAAGGCAGCCCCAAAGAGGAGAATACTCATCCTCTGGGGAATAACAAACTCCTTTCAGAGCCGCCCAACCCAGACTGCCCCCCATTGCACATCTCTCAAGAAAAGGAGGTTGGGGAGCAGGTTCACTCAGACCCCCTGAGTTTCAAGTCCCCCTCAGAATCCTCATGCTGCAGCCTGGAGGGGCCACCGAACTCTCCCTCTGCCATCTCTTCACCAGACCTCATGACATGCGTGTCACCCGTTCCCTCATCCTCAGCCCCCATCTCCCCCTCCCTCCCTGGTGTCCCACCTGCCAAAGTGCCGAGTGCCAGCCCCACTGCTGACACAGCTGCGGCTTTGCACCCCAGCACCAAGGTGAATCCCAACTTGCAGCGGCGGCATGAGAAAATGGCCAACTTGAACAGTATTATCTACCGACTGGAGAGGGCTGCCAACCGGGAAGAGGCTTTGGAGTGGGAATTCTGAACCAGGGGTGAGGGACATACCCCAGTGGTCACCTTTCCTCCTTCCAGCTCTCTCCCAGATGGGGTGGGGCCAGAGAGGCAAGAACTCAGCCATGCAAATGTGGACAGCAATGTTAAGCCGTTTACGTTTATTGTTGTAACACTAGTTACCTGAAGTTGTGTGTGAGCAGATGCCGCCAGCCCTGCTTGTAGGAGGCACTGGAATCCTGCCTTTGTCCCCTCCCCGACCGGAGGCAGGACCAAAACAACACCACATTCTCACCCAAAAACTCCAAACTCTTTTAGAAAAATAAAGAAATATTTATAGACCTCTTTCAGCTATTTTAATAAAGGATCCTTGGAATTTATTCCCAGCTGATGCTGTTTTGATATTAAAGAGTTATAAAATCAGATGCTGTCACTGCTGCTGTGGAGCAGACACAGAAGCTGTGTCTTTTTTTTTTTTTTTTTTTTTTTTTGCCATGAGATGAGATTAAAAGACAACTGTTCAAAGCCATCACGAAGCATTCTAAGACGGACCAAATTCAGAGAACCCTTGGACTACGGTTTGGTGGTTTTTCCCCCATGCCTGTCTGTGAGACACAGCACGATGCTGCTGCCCTTCCAGAATCTGCGTTTTGCAAAGAAAAAGTCCAAAAGACTCTAAATGAAAACCTCCATGCTGCTGAGGGTGGGACCATGCTGGTGGCCTGTCTGCAGCCCCCATGTCACAGGAGATCCTGTTGCTGGTGGAAATGTTGCCCTTAGCGAATATAGTGTGTTTCACAAAGGCCTCCACTCCCCGAGTTAGAAACCTTCTATGTATAAACAAAGTGTTTCCAAAACCTTTGGAAGTCGGTGTGGGGGAGTTACTCAAAGAGAGTTGTTTATGTCAGAGTGACCCTGACTCCCATCCTGAATGGTGCCCGTACTTGGAAGGTTTCTCCTACGGTCTGAGCCAGGCCTTTTTTCCTAGAAAAGAGAAGTGTTGATTCACCATAGCCCTCAAAGCTTAGCAACCAGCTCCAAAAACTAGATCCATTCAGCTGGAAACCTCAACTCAGTTTCTCACCATCTTCTCAAGTTGACGTCGGTGCATCCCTGGAATGTGTCCGTGAGTCTGTGAAACTTGGAAAGGCTAAAGTCACCACAACATGGCCACCACATCCCCATGCAAGACTTGCTTGGGATCAAAGATGTGACTCCCCTGACTCAGAAGCAGCCTTCCCCCTACATCCTGACTGTGGCTTCCAGGGAGAAAGGACGGATGCCATGGCCTCCATATCATGTCAGTGGTTGAGTCTGCTGCTTTTATTCCTTTACTCCCCAAGCTGTGGAAGCTGCACTGGTGATAAACGTGGGGTCATCTCTGCTGCCGTTCAGTGCTCGAGGGACAAACCGCTCTTCGGTGCAGTGACTCTCTTGAAATCATGTGAACCAGAAAGTTGGCAACCAGAAAGGGGGAAGAAAAAAGAATGTTCCGGAATTTCTAATTCTTGTGCGCCCAGCCAGGCAGCAGACAGTAGACATCAGACAGGCCCTGGAAAACCTCTTTTCCACACACAACCCTGGCTATGCACCGAGAAGCTTTCCACTGTATACATTTTTATCCAGAGGAGGGTATTTTTGTATTCCGACACTAGGAAACCATGACAAGTTTTCAGAGGAATCCAGTCTGGGACAAACAAAGCCTGTCTTGGCCTCTGCCACCTCCGTTGCCACACACACCCACAGGGAGACCCTGCCACGTTTTGTCTTGAAGCTACATGTTGAGGTGATCCATGCCACACATCGATGCTACTAAGCAGAATTCACCGTGGGTTTAGTGTGACGGGATTCGGTGTGACCTTTGAACACAGAAGCCTGGTTGTGCAGAAGCTCACGGGCCTGCAAACAGATCTGGCCGGTTCACATCCTACAACTGTTTGAAACAAGACAACACAAACACGTGAACTGTTTCTATGAGAGATTGATGAACTTTGTCTAAAATTTTACATAAAGGGACACCTTCTGTAAACACGTCCCTAAATACAGAATTGTATAATAATCCCAGGTGTCCCCATCTGTTCTGGAGTTGGGGTGCAAGGTGGGTGCAGAGTCGGCTCTCAGAGGTATCGTACAAAATTAGGATTTTTTTTTTAATTTTTGTTTTGTGGGGTTTTGGTGGTGGTGTGTTTGTTTTTTAAGACAAGGTCTCACTGTGTAGCCCAGGCTGGCCTAGAACTTATAGCGATCTGCCTGCCTCTACCTCCTGAGTGTTAGGATTAATTTCTTTATTATTATTAGGGTTTGTGTGGTGTGTGCGTGTGTATACCTGTGTGGCAATCAGAGAGCAGCTTGCCAGGGTTGATTCTGTGGGTTTCAGGGAGTTGAATTTGGGCCGTGAGGCTTGCATGGTGAATGTCTTTACCTGCTGAGCCACCTCACCAGCTCAAAATCATGTATTTAAAACTTAGGCTTTTGGGGTTGCTTATTTGTTTATCTATCTATCAAGACAGGTCTCACTGTGTAGCCCTGGCTTACCTGGAACTGGCTATGTAGACCAGGCTGTCCTGGAACTCAGGAGCTCCACCTGCCTCTGCTTCCTGAGTGCTGGGATTAAAGGCATGGGCCACCACCACTGACTCCATGATTTGGTTTTGAGAGAGTCTCATGTGATCCAGGCCCTCAGACTCACTTTGTAGTGCTGGGATTATAGGCATGCACCACCACAACCAACGGATACTGTCTCTCAGTTGAGTCCCAGCAGTCAAATGGGGGTGTATCCCTTAAGCCCTGCAGATGCCAACTTCTGAAAACTCTAAGCTCTGGCTGCACTGGGCCACCGTCTGTTGTGACAACAGCCAGCTGAGGAGTGGCCTCTCTTGCCCATGGCCTGAGTGGCTATGGTAGCAGTATCTGGTTGGTGACTGAGTGCAGAATCCCAGATGCTCTGAAGACAGCCTGGGACTGGAAGGCCAGTGGCCTAAAGGCTGGGTGGTTGGACTCTGGGGCCTGGGACTAGGGGTCAAGATTGAGCCTTGCTTTTTTTATACTTGTGACCACAAACCACAACCATCAACCAGTCTATAACTAGAGTGGGAAATCGGTCTGTGCCAAAAGAGTCACCAGAAGGGACTTCCCCGGACTGGCACAGTGCTACCCACTCCCAGATATGTAATGCAGGCCTCAGTTTCCACATCTGTAAAATAGGGTGTTGCAGCCGTGACTCAGGGTGCATTCTGGGGTGGCGTCTTGGAATTGTGTGGAGCATGGGTACACCTGTCCAGAGCCTGAACCGGGAGCTTGACAATCATGTGACTGTCATCTGAAGCGGGAGGTGGGGGTGGGGTGTCTTGCCTTGTGCCTCAGCCATCACTCACCCATGAACCAGAGCCACATGCAGTGTCTCCGATGGCTCATCCGTAAACCTTCCTACAACCCCTGGTTTCCACACAGCCCCTTGCGGGAGGACTGGCTGACTCATTATCCCTACCATGTCTAGGAGAACTTGCCTGGATCCCAAAGGCTGGCTCCCAGGCAGCACAGGTTGGGGGTGGGGAAGCAGTAACCAGAGCTGCCCCACAAAGGGTGACCTTGCAGGCTGGCCCAGGCCTCTCTGAGTCGGGGAGTGAGACTGCCTGGTTTCCATGCCAACCCCACTTCTGAGAACTTGGTGTCCATGAGGGAATGCCAGAAACTCCCTACGCTGTGAAGTGGAGTGGCTATACATTTCCTTAATTACTGGGGACTGACCATTCTGGTCCCAGGTCACTACTCCTGGGAAGGTTGAGAGATTGATAGAACAAGGTGATGTACTCTTGTTATCCTAGCTACTCAAGAAGCAGAGGCAGGGGGATTACAACCTTGACAACACAGCAACACTTTCTTGAAAATTCAAAACAAAACAAAAACCTAGTCAAAAATCCACATTCTGAGCCAGGCGGTGGTGGCGCACACCTTTAATCCCAGCACTCAGGAGGCAGAGGCAGGCGGATCTCTGTGAGTTCGAGGCCAGCCTGGTCTACAGAGCAAGTGCAGGGACAGGCTCCAAAGCTACACAGAGAAGAAAATCCACATTCTGGGGCCTGTACAAGAAACCCAGAATGTCATTTGAGACCCTAAACAAGCCACTGCCCTGTCAGCTCTAGGGACTCAGGTTCCTTCGTGGACCACCATTCTGTCAGATGTCCCTTGCCCTGAAGTAGAAACTTGAAGGGAAACACCAAAGTATAGAATTCTGAGCTGGAGGAGGGAGGGCAGAGGGATTGGTATGGACTGGGAAAACCTGGAGGCCTTCCTGGAGGAAGAAGGTTTGGCTGGGTGCAAGAATACAGTGAGCTGAATGGGGGGTGGGGTCCATCTAGCTAGTGTTTATTTAGAGACTCCTGCATGCTCCATGCCTTGGTAGAGGAACCAGGAGGGAAGGGCATAAAGGTGTGGGGTCCAGGAATCCTGCATGGAGAAGAGGACACGTGACAAATGAACTGTGACAAGAGACGGACAGGGTCCCGAGGGAGGTGGCTGTAGAGGGTGTGGTGGGGCTAAGAACCCACCAGAAAGAGGCTAGAGGAGCCTGCAGTGTGGTGAAGGGGAGCATGGGAGGGAGACTGAGACCTGACTGAGAAGCTCTTGGGGCATGATGGGAAACATGCTTCTCTTAGGGTACTGGGAGCCACAGCAGGCCTGAGGCAGGGGTGTTGCATTTGGATTTGCACTTTTAGGTAGGTGGTCCACCTGCCTGCCCTGACTCACCCCTCCCCCTTCTCCTCTTTTAGTAAGGGACCCAAATGAATGGCTCTCACCTCCCCCATTCCCACCCTGGCAGAATCCATCTTTTGTTTGTTTGTTTTGGGACAGGGTTTCTCTGTGTAGCCCTGGCTTTCCTGGAACTCACTCTGTAGATCAGGCTGACCTCAAACTCACAAAGATCCACCTGCCTCTACGTCCCGTCCCGAGTGCTGGGATCAAAGGTGTGCACCACCTTCCGGCTGGGTCTGTCATTCTACAGCTCAGCTCTCTACAGCCTTGGTAGTGTTAGTTGCTATAGAAACCAGGCCTTCACGGCACCCAGATGCTGAAACCACCCCAAGACCCAAAAGCCTCAGGACTGGGCTAACCCACTGGGGAGCCAGCCTGCGCACCCACACGCCAGCCTTACAGCCAGGCAGCCAGTTGGGGTTCCATTTCCTCGTCTGTGGAATGCCTGTGGCTGGAGAACCCACTGGCTACCGGTGCTGCAGGAAGCTGCTCACCCTCAGCGGCGCCGGGTCCTCAGCCTCAGCCCAGTGGGGCTGCCCCTCTTCATCACCTAAATCTGAACATCACAGCCATCTTCATCCGTTGAGGGCACAGGCCCACAAGTATGCCCACCATCCCGATGGGTCTGAGGTTCGCTTGCATGTGGCTGTGGTAAAAATTGCAGCAATGAGCAAACACGCACACCGAGCCCCTCTCAGTCCCTGCATGTCGTTGAGGTTGTCTTTTTTTTTTTTCCTGTAAATTGGGTGTTTTGTCTCCAAGTATGTCTATATGAGGGCATCAGATCCCCTGAAACAGGAGTTACAGACAGTTGTGAGCTGTCATGTGGGTGCTGGGAATTGAACTCTGCACCTCTGGAGAGTTCTCTCCAGCTCCCCACGGTTCTGTCTTGTTTTATCTGAGGAACTATCCATGCACTGGGGTCCATCCCTTCACCTTCCCATTATCAACCTTGGTCACTTTCTTCATAGCAGCTCTCTGATGGTCACTGGTGACCCTGCTCACATCTCATTGGCCAAAACTGGGTCAAGGGGCCGTTCTTTGGCAGTCAAATGACAGCAGTGTGGCTGATCCAGGTGGATTAATCACTTGGGGTGGGTGGATGCTGCATAACCATAACCTCTAGCCTGAGTGGCCCTCCATCCCTAGTGGCTCCTCAGAATATTCCTGACCACACAGTGCCTCTAGATCTGTGCCCTGCACATACGTCACCCTAACACTAGCAGGACAGATGGGCATGTCAGCATTGATTAACTGCTCCCAAGGCCACCCGCCACTCCAAGGAATATTCTGGTAAGGGCATACCTGTGACCCCGCCTCTTGAGGCAGCCTCCCTCCCTTGCACATGGTCCCCTGACCTTGATGCTTATTTTTGGGAGAGGGGTTTCAAGACAGGGTTTCTCTGTGTAGCCCTGGCTGTCCTGGAACTAGCTTTATTCTCAAACTCAGAGATCCACCTGCCTCTGCCTCTCAAGTGCCAGGATTAAAGGCATGGCCACCACCACCTGGCAACTTTGATGCTCTATTTTGTAAACTTAAACATGAGTTATGTAGGTTGCCCAGTTCACGCTGAAGCCAAATGTTCCCGAAGGTACTTAATTTTTCTAGGCTGCTGAGGAAGAGCGGTGGCAGGCACATCCTGAGTCTACATCTGGTTAAGACCCTGGGCCTTAACCGCCATGTTGGGCCACCCTGGGCCTGCCTCTTCTCCTTTGTAAAGCCACCATGAGCTCAGTGAAGTGGAGACCCAGCACTAACAGCAGACGTTACTGTCTTAGGGGCAGGTACACATAACATTGTAGACAGTGTTACAGTCAAAAACCATCTTCCAGGGCTGGCTCAGTGGTTAAGAGCATTGGCACTTCCAGAGGACTGGAGTTCAATTCCCAGCACCCACATGGCAGTTCACAACTGTCTGTAACTCTAGTTCCAGGGGATCTGACACTTTCACCTCAATGCATATAAAATAAAGTGAAATTTTATATATATATAT
>NW_026067985.1:7305454-7313127 GCF_014885135.2 Alexandromys fortis | reverse complement strand
AAATTTATATATATATATATATATATATAAAATCTTCCACTGGGTAGTTATGGTGCACCCCTTTAATCCCAGCACTTAGGAGGCAGAGGCAGGTGGATTTCTGAGTTCAAGGCCAGCTTGGTCTACAGAGCAAGTTCCAAGACAGCCAAACTGTGTTTCCAAAAAGTCAAAACAAAACCCCCCCCAAAAGAAAAAGCACAGCAGACATTACTAATCAACTACAGAGACTCTTTTTCTCGTTTTTCATAGTGCCAGGATCTTTTGTAGTCCACTCACTCCTGAGCTACCAGGAACAGGCCAGTAAGAAGGGCCAGGGTCTGTTCAGACAGGGGCTCACCTGCAGCTAGCGTGCTTCCTGCCTCGCCCTTGAATGCTGGGACAGGTGTGCACTATCATCAGGCTTGGACCCTCCCCTCTCCTCACCATCAGGTAGTTTGGGCCCACACACATGTCAATCACCTGCCCATCTTTTTGTATGGCCTGTGGCCCTCCATGTACCTCCTGAAGGCACCACCAGCCACAGGGTCAGAGGTTGATACTTCAGTTGACACTCGAGCTGTGTGGCCTTGGCAACCTCTCTGGGCCTCCATTTCCCCCCTCACAAGATGAGGTCATTGTCTTCCCTGGGAGATGATAGGGCAGCCTGGCTGAAGGACACTTCATGTTCCTTCTAGGGCCCACCAGGCATATCAACTGGGATTCTGTGGGGAGGAAAATAATACAAGCAGCCATTCCTTGACCAGCTTTTATTTTAGCCTTCATACCCTGTCCATGGCAGACATCTCTTAGCCCTAGAGTCAGCTGGACCATCTTTGTGCTTTGGGGAAAAAGGGCACCTCTCCCCTCCCCTACCTCCTGCGCTGTACCTTTAGAGTTTGTAAACCCATCCCAGACTAGAGTCTATGCCTTAGCCCGCCAGCTGGGTCACACCAGGGAGACCTGAGCCCCACCCAGTGGGAGAGTTAAAAAGATAGGGACCAAGTCCCCAGAGGCACCTGTGCAGACAGCAGAGCTCAGTGACAGCTAGGTGTCAGTGTGTCTCCTGGTAGGGCTGGACTCCCTGGGGACAATGCCACCCCTTCCCACCAGTCAACAGTAACGGGAGAGGGGGTGCGGATACTAAACTTCACTGCTGGAAGAAAGACAAATGCAATACCTTATAAACTTCAAAGTGAAACCCACAGCCAAGCCCTGGCGCCTGAACCAGCAGGCAGCCAAGAGGCTCTGGTGGCAGAATCACCTACAGAACCCCAACCCAGAGCCTCCCGGGACAGGAGTGGGGCCAGGGTGAAATCTGTCCACCTGACGCAGAGACTGGAGTGAGTGTCCTCCAGTCCCCAGGGCAGGGCACTGAGGAGGACTGTAAACAAGACCCAGGTGGGGCAGGTTGTCCCGCCCAACACTCTGGAAGAGAGCCAGCACTGAGAAGGGACCCAGCAGGGAGGCCCACTGGTTGTCTGGAATCAGGCAGAGGTGAGCCTGGGAGGAAGCTAGGCCACAGCCCAGGACTGGAGGTTACTTGGTTCTAAGAGGCCCTGCCTGCCAAGGCCGGGCAAAGTCCTGCCTTAGCTGGTTCCAGGCCAGGGCCTTGGGGATTTATCCAGTTTAACTCCACCTTCTACCTGCTGCTTCAGACCCAAATGAGCAGCCCAGGCAGCAGCCTCTGGGCCCAGGCTTCCTGACCCTTGTGAGGACCGGTACTAGGTGGACCTTGGGCCCCATGAGCCTGTGGCCTACTCCAGGGCTGTCCTGGGGCAGGGCTCTCTAGCAACCAATTCCTTGAGTTCTTGTAGAATGTTCAGGCCCCAGGTTCTTCTTGGCAGTAACTGCCACTGAGCCCAGAGGTCAGGTCTTCTGGGTCACATGTCCTTTGTCCCCTGGAAGCCTGGCTTGACTCAGGCTTCCCTCACAGCCAGTAGGCCCCTTAAGGCTGGTCTTGGGTATGAGTCCCACTAGACTCAGAAGGATGCCAGGAGACCCTCAGGCCAGCTAGGCCAGTGTGGCCTCCACGCCACTGGCTCCTGAGGGCCCGCACCTCCAGTCCATACTGCTCATGTAGCTGAGCAAATGATACCAAGGGCCCATTGCAAGCAGAGGCCCTGCGACGGGGCGGTAGCGGTGGGCGCTGGGGGGCTGCAGTGGGTTGCTCAGGCAGCGCACTCCATACTGCCCGGCCATTCTCCTTGGGTCGCGGGTTCGAGATTGGGCTTGGGCTGGCCGGCAAGGCATTGGCAGGGCTTCCCTCCCGCATGGCTGCCAGCTGCTGCTCCAACTCACGCACCACCAAGCGCAGGTAGTGGAAGCTGGCTCGTGACAGCGCCTTCACCCAGCCCTCCAGGGCCGCCTGGCTATCAGCTGCCAGCACGTAGGGCCGAGAGCGACCGCCGGCAAAGTGCACGGCGAAGGCAAACTCCTCCCGGACATCCACCAGCTCCACCGTGCACCCCTCCAGCAGGATGACACCCAGCGGCTCGCGGCTGGCCTCTGCCTCGAAGTAGAAGAGCATGTTGCCACGAAGCACGAACCAGCGCCGGTGCGAGCCCGCCCCGCGTCCACCACGCTTGTGGAGGAAGCCAGCATTGTCCACTGGAGCATCGCAGGTTGCATAGAAGGCCAGGCTGCGCTCGTTCAGCTTCATGGCCGCAAGGCCTGCCCTTGTCCCCTGCACCAGAGCTGATGTTACTCCTAAGATCACCAACTCCTGGACCACCAGTGGCCACCTTCCACCACACCCACACCAGCCCCAGTGAGCACGGGGAGACAAGACTCGAACCCAAGTCTCACGTGGCCACTCGGAGCCCTTCTGCTGCCCCTAATTCAGGAAAGAACATTAAGCATTCTGAGCTCTCTCAACACCACGCAAGTTAGCTCCAGCAGGCAATGACCTTGGGTGACCCAGGCTAGTGACCATGCCTCAGTTGGGGAAACAGAGGCACACTGAGGAAACAACCACACAGCCAAGGTCACAAAACAAGTTGGCTAGAGCCTTTGTTGGCCCCAGGAGGTCCCTAAGGTCCCAGCTCTGTGACTCAGCCTGGTGAGAGGTGAGCCATAGAGCATGGCAGGTAGGGGAAGAGTGAACACAAAAGCCCTGTGCTGAAACCCTACTGCTATGAGGAATGGGGACCCGAGGGGGTGGAGGAAAACTCACCCAGCGTGCTGGAGCAGCTGTCAGCAAACACTCTAGGTAAAACAGGAGCCCGGCCCAGACTGACAGGGAGGGGCAGGGCACTCTAACATAGGGGGGCAGCAGTGGGCAGGAGGACCTAGCGGGCGGTGGCACACTGGTGCCCAGTGTGGCATCTTGGAGGAGGTCCTGCGCCCTGCTGCCCCTGTCATGGCCATACTTTTCAAGAGTATGTGAAGAGCCTGGAATGAGTAAGCACTCAGCCAATGTCCACCCCTTCTGCCTGGGTGGCAGGCGCTGCCTGAAGTCAGGAGGAATGAGGCCTGGGTGGTGGCTCTGTGGGGCCAGGCTGTGCCACCAGATAGGTGGAGGGAGAAGCGGCTGCCAAACAAATACTTATTTTCCTGCCGCCTCCTGCCACCCACACTGCAGTCAGGGACAGCTTACTGCCGAGCTGGAGGCTGAGACCTGCTTATCCCCAAGGAGCAATGAGGCTGGGACCTCAGCCCCTGAAGGCTCTGGTGTGTTTAATCCTCACTCTGCCTTCTTGTGCTGTGTGGCTTCTTATATCCGCTGTCCCTCTCTATGCCTGTTTCTGCGTAAGTGACTCATGCATCCCTCCCAAAACATCCGTCATGCCCACCTGACCCTGCTCACTCAGTTACACGTCAGCTCAGTCTCCAGGCTGGGTCACCTCGGTGCGCACAGTCAGCCTCTCTGGACCTCTAGTTCTTCATCTATGAAAAGAGAGCAAAAGTGTCTAAGTCAAGTTTATGGCAATGAGATCAGGACCCGGGGAACCAGGCCCTCTGCCGTGGCAGCTGTTAACAGTGTACTTCGCCCCCCTCTAGTCTGTCCTGTCTCAGTGAGTGGCCCCTGGTGTACCCCTCCCCTCCACATCTAATCACTGAGGCCAGGTGATCCTCCCATGCCCGCCTCAGTCTTCCAAAAGCAATGGTTGTCTAGGTCCCCATCTCTGTTTCTCTGTTTGCTGGAATCACTGCAGTAGCCTCTACAGCTGTCGCCTGCCTCTACCTTTGCCCCTTCCTATCTTGCCACTCAAGGTAAGATCACCTCTCCTAGACCCACAATGGTGCCCTTATCTCCCATAACTTCTACCCACTTCTCAGCTCCCCCAATCTCAGCTCCTTTCCCAATCTCTTCCTGCCTTTGTCCCCAGACCTCGGCCACTTTGACTGCCTTTCTGTCCCCCAAATGCACCAGACACTTTCCTACATCAGGACCCTTGCCCTTACTGTTACTCTCCGCCTGGGGTGCCGTTCCCTACCACATGGTGGGCTTCACCACTGCCTGGGAGAGGCATCCTCAGACCACAAGACACCACCAGGCAATCACTGCACCCCAGCTGAAGATTACCTGGCTCATTCATGCCTGCTCCAGGAAGGGAGGGTTTTTCTGCCTGGATGTGAGAGCCCAGTGTGTAGCAGGTACTTCTGGGAGCCTACAGGGCAAAACAAACCTTTGTCAAGATGAGGGCGCTGTGACAAGGAGTGGTCCCCATTCCATATTCATGGATGGGAAGATTGACCTGCCCCAAGAACAGGGCTCAGAGCAAACAGCCCAAGTGGGGCACTAACCTAGGGGTCATTCTACCCCACTAAGACTGACAATAACTTGCCCAGTGCCCATTACCTACCCACTCTGACTGCGCAGATGGGGCCACCCTAGCAGACAGAAGGCCCAGCCAAGTCCCTGACCCTTGCCTGCTCCAGCTGAGCAAAGTAAAAAAGGCTGAGACACAGGTTTTAGCTTCCCCTGGAGAGAGCAACTGCTCCCCGTTTTCTAACCACCCTGTGCTCCCTCCAGTTCAGTCTGCTGAGGGCACCACACTACTGAATCAACAGGGCATGATGCTCTAGTAACCAGAAAACTGTCCGAGTTGGTCTAGGGTGGAAGACTAGTCACAGCCACTTCCCAGACCTCAGTTTCTTCAACGGGCTTCAAGGAGGCTCAGAAGATAAAAATAAGGACACCCTGTGACAAACTACAGAGGAAACATTCTGAAGCAGGCAGAGCACCCGCTGTGGTAGCTCAGACCTGTCATCCCAGCACATGGAAGGTAGAGGCCAGCCTGAGCTACAGAGCAAGACCCTGTTTGATCCCAGCACTCGGGAGGCAGAGGAGGCGGATCTCTGAGTTAGAGGCTAGCCTGGTCTACATATAGAGTTCCTGGCCAGCCACAGCTACACAGTCTCAAGACCCTGTCTCAAAAACAACAAACCAGTTCAGTGGATAAAGGTGCTTGCAGCCAAGCCTTCTGACGGGAATTCGATGACCAGAAACCACATGGTAGAAGCAAAGAACCGACTCCTGCAAGTTGTCCTCTGACCTCCACACGCGCGCACGTAAACAAAAATAAATATTAGAAATTATAAGACAAAGTGATGAGTCCTCTATCCGTGGGGTTATAGCTGGCTCCAGAGCTAGGACTCGAGAGAAACTGAGGCAAGCACTACCGCAGAACCGCAAGCCCGGGCGGTGCGCGGCCGGACCGCGATGGAGGCCGCGGGCGGGTCCCGTGCGACGGCCGCGCAGATCCTGTCCCCGTCGCCGTCCCCGCCCACCGGGTCTCACCTGGCTGAGGGACTGGCGCGACCGTCTGTCCATCCCATGGCCCGGAACCGCTTGGGGAGCGACGGCGAAGGAGCGCTTTGTCTCCCCGCTGCCGAGCTGCGGAGACCTGCGGACGCCCCTTTAACCCTGAGCGGCCCGCCCTGGAGGGGCCCGCCCCTGAGCCCTACACGCCCGCCCATTGGCCAGCCCCCACAGGCCCCGCCTCCGGGACCGCCACGCCCCCACTCGCGAGCATGGAAACCACTCTTAAAGGGACCGTGCTGAAGTCACTTGGAGTCTCCAGGGTTCTATCCTAGAAAAACGGAGGATCTGAGCCAAGGAAAAAAACTAGTGCAGCTTCAGAAGTTAAAGACGCAAAGCTTGCGGCACGGCTCAGCGGGTAAAGGCGCAGACCTCTAATCCGGCCACAGTGCAGGCAGAGGCAGGTGGATCTCTGTGAGTTCAAGGCCGGTCTGCTCTACACGTTCAGATCTAGACTAGCCTGGACTCCAAAAAGGAGAATCTGTCTTTAACAAAAATTAACCCATGGCGTTTCCAGACAAAATCAACAGGTCTGTTGTAAATGTGCAGGGCACATTTACATTTGCCCAAGTCAACATTTGCCCAAGTGAAAAGGAAAGTTCTAGAAGTTAACAAAGCCGGAGGTCCACGGAACCACTACACCTTTGTGTGCTCTCTCAACAGAAGCTCCGCGTCGCTGGGCTTCCATATTTTGTCCGTAAAATATAAAGACAAGCGAATTATTTACAGGGTGTGATTCAGCTGCTGGCATTCTCAGTAAATAGGAATTGCTGGAGTTTTACTTTTCCCCCTCCTCTTCCCAAAATAACACGGTTCCACCTCCCAAAATCCTTTACTTCCTGTTCTTTCGGCCTCCTCACTTCCTTCTACCTTCCTACCCCGGGTTCTCACAGCCTGAGGACAAGAGAAAAACAAGACAGACCAGGATCCCTGCTCCATTCCAGATCGGCTCGCCAGCGCCTACTATGTGCAGCCTGGTCCAGAGAGAAGTAGCCAAAAGTCAATCAACAAACAATGCTAATGTGTGGTGTGAGGAAGAGAATAGGCAAGAGCAGGAGGACAGCCTTAAGACAAGTCTCAGAAACAGCCGTTGAGGAGCAGCGACCTACTGGGATGTGTGAAAACCTTGGGAGACCTGCAGGAAGGGGTCCCCCAGCAGCAAGTCCAACAGGCCCAGTGTGCAAGTGGAGGAAAAAGAAGTTAGGGCCACAGGCTTTTACTAGGCTGCATTGCAGAGAACACCGTGAAACTGGAGGAAAACGTTGCTTTCAGGCATGCATGGTAGCACACACTTGTAATTCCAGCAGTTGGAAGAAAGAGGCAGGAAGATGGCTGCAAAGCCATAACTACATAGCAAGATCCTGTCTTAAAAAATATTTTTTTAATTAATATAGTAGATCAGGTTGGCCTTGAACTCACAGAGAGCATCTTGTCCTCCTCCCAACTTTAGGGGAGGATTAATGACGGGCACTATGATGCCTGGCCTGTGGGGGATTTTGAGCTGAGCTGAGATCTTCGGGAGCTGGAGGACAAACATGAGCCTAGGGCACGGATCTGAGTAAATGCTGGTGGCACCTTAGAGGGCAGTGGGACAGCAGAGGTGGGCAGTGGGCAAATTTCGTGCCTGGTTTTAAGATATACACAGTTTCCTGATGGCTTTCTATGTGGAAAATGAGAGACTCAGAAAAGGGGTTGAGGGCTGGAGAGATGGCTCAGCAGTTAAGAGCATGGCCTGGCCGGGCGGTGGTGGCCCACGCCTTTAATCCCAGCACTCGGGAGGCAGAGGCAGGTGGATCTCTGTGAGTTCGAGACCAGCCTGGTCTACAAGAGCTAGTTCCAGGACAGGCTCCAAAATCACAGAGAAACCCTGTCTCGGGGAAAAAAAAAAAAAAAAAAAAAAAAAAAAAAAAAAAAAAAAAAAGCCCCGCCC
>NW_026067985.1:7300826-7305330 GCF_014885135.2 Alexandromys fortis | reverse complement strand
AGAATATTGTTTACTAAATAAATAAATAAATAGGAAAGGGGTTGAAATGGGCCTGAGAAATGGACAAAACGGGAGAGTCTGGCCATCTAGAGAAGCTGTCACCAAACTGACATGGAGCCAGCAGGGATCCATGTTGAAAAATAAAGGCCAAGCCGGGTGGTGGTGGCGCACGCCTTTAATCCCAGCACTTGGGAGGCAGAGGCAGGCGGATCTCTGTGAGTTCGAGACCAGCCTGGTCTATAAGAGCTAGTTCCAGGACAGGCTCCAAAAAACCACGGAGAAACCCTGTCTCGAAAAAAAAAAAAAAAAAAAGAAAGAAAAATAAAGGCCAGCCTACCTCACCACAGACCGAGACTGATGCCAACAGACCTCAGTATGAGAGAGGCCCGGAAAACCTCTAGGGGCCTGAGGTGGAGAGCACTGGCATGAGGCCCTGTTGAGATCTCCAGGTGGGAGGGAAGTCCCAGCCTCACTGAGGGAGGAAGGGAAGAAGGGAAGTCCTGGATTAATCAATCACTAGTCAGAAGTTGATCAATCATCAATTAGTTCTCAGTGGTCAGCAGGTCCTCAGTCAGTCCAGTCAAGTCTGTCATCAGAAGTCCTCAGTCTCAGTCACTCAGTCGTCAGTCCCCACCCAGCCAGCTGTCAGTCAGTATAGCGACCAGTTGTCAGCATTCTGAAGTCAGTCATCAGTCGGTGGTCAATCGGTCCCCTGTCCATCATCGGTCAGTCTGCCCCAGTCAGTCTAACATGCCTGAGGCCCCAGGTTCAGTTCCCAGCACCACCAGATAAAGGAGACTTAGTCCCCATTCCTCAGCCCTAGCAAACCTCAATTTCCCCTGTGTGGATTCCGCATGTGGATTTGCAGGGCCCATGGCATTCGTTTCTCTCAGTGCATTTCACTCTCCGGGGCTCCAGAGCAGCTGATGGCATCTCCATCCTTTTCGTGACTGAGTAACGTCTCTTTGTTGCTTGTCTGCCCATCCATGGAGGGGCCTTCGGCTGTCTCCACCCATGAGTAGCCAATACGTGAGTGGCCGAGGACTGAAGATGGGTGGAAAGGATTATGAATCAGAAACCTCAGAAAGAGGAATTTGGGAACCTACGCTGGGCTGTGGCCACAGATAAGGTTTTGCCTCCAAACCGCGTCTCCAGTGCAGCACACCCCATCTCTGCGGCCACTTCCCTGTCTCAGTGCCCTTTCCTCCTCAGGACAGCGGGTCCTTTCACCTCTTCTCCTCCTCCTTGGAGCCCCCTGGGCTCTCGGCTCCATGCTCCTCTGAGCAGCCTCAGGGCTCCTTTTGAAGCTTGCCTCAGAACAAATCCTGCCATTGTCTCAGTCAAAGGCAAGTCATGGCTCCTCATCACCTCAAAACCAAACCCAGAGTGTTCCCTGCCAGCCATGAAGCCTTCCTTGCGCTGGCCCTGGCCACTCCTCCAGCCTCCTCCCACATGGTTCCCTTTCTCCCTTCTCCCACCAACACTACCTGCCCTCCCTGTGTTCCAGGACACACTGTGCCCCAGACCTCTTCCTGTCTACTGTTCCAGAAGACTCCCCACATCCTCCAAGACGCTGCTACCCCATCTGATTCCCGAGGCTTCACTGGGCCACTTCCTCTTCAAAGGGGCAGACGAACCCCAGCCCTTTGTACTGAGTCCAGTATCTTCTTTCCTTTCAATCATTCACACAGCCTTTAACATTTAGAGAGCTGCTGTCCCAGGTTCTCAGAAAAGAAGTTTTAAAAAGTGCCATGATAAGGTGGTCACACCTTTAATCCCAGCACTTGGGAGGCAGAGGGAGGCAGATCTCTGTGAGTTTGAGGCCAGCCTGGTCTACAGAATGAATCCCAGGACAGCTAGGGCTACACAGAGAAATCCTGTTTTTTAAAAAACAAACAAACAAACAAAAAACCCAGAAGCTTGATACAGCGAACTCCACAGAAGCAGGTACAAGGGAGCAACCGCTTAGGGAGTAGGCTGAAACCAGAGACCTCTGTGGGTCAAGGCGTGAGTCTGGGACCTCTGAGAGAGTGGGCCTGAGCCAGGACCTCTGCCAGAGCAGGCCCAAGGCAGCAACCTTGCAGAAAGAGTCCCAAGCAAGCAATCCCTGTGAAAGCAGGCCCGACTGACGACTGGTATTGCAGAGGGAACCCCGGGAGCGCCTAACAACCTCTAGGAACACTGAGTGACCAACGGCATGATTGGAACCATGGCCGTGACTGCACCATGAGGAGCAACCATCTGAGCCTTGGATCCACGGGCACCTGGAAGATTGATCACCAGAGTCACAGACAGCCCCAACTACAACATACAGAGGAAAAGATGGGTAAACAAGGTAAGAACACACGCAACACCACAAAGAGCAGCACAACACCAGTAAAAACTAGTGATTCTACAAGAGCAAGGCTTGAACAACCAAATATAGATGAAGCAGAAGAAAATAATCTAAAAAATAACTTTAAGAGAATGTTTGAGGCCCTCAAAGAGGAAATGAAAAATGTCCTCAAAGAAATGGAGGAAAAGACAAACAAAAAAAAAAAAAGGAAGACATCAGCAAATCCCTTTTTAAAAAATCAAGAAAAAGCAATCAAACAGGAGAAAAACTATTTAAGACTTGAAAACTAAAGTAGAGACAATAAAGAAAACACAAGCCGAGGGACTCATAGAAACAGAAATCATAAGAAAATGATCAGGAACCACAAATACAAGCAGAAACAGCAGAATAAAAGAGACAAGAGAGAATCTCAAGCACTGAAGATACAATAGAGGAAATAAACTCATTGGTCAAAGAAAACATTAAATCTAACAAAAGCTTAACCAAAAATATCCAGGAAATATGGAACACCATGAAAAGACCAAACCTAAGAACAACAGGGATAGAAGAAGGAGAAGAAATCCAACTCAAAATCGCAGAAAATATGTTTAACAAAATCATAGAAGAAAACTTTCCCAACCTAAACAAAGATATGCCTATGAATTTACAAGAAGCTTACAGAACACCAAATAGACTGGATAATAAAAAAAGGCCTCTTGCCACATAATAATCAAAACACTAAAAATACAGAATAAAGAAAGAATATTAAGAGCTGCAAAGGAAAAAGTCCAAATAACATATAAAGGCAGACCTATCAGAATTACACCTGACTTCTCAATGGTAACAATAAAAGACGTGGTCATGGGGCTGGAGAGATGGCTCAGCGGTTAAGAGCATTGCCTGCTCTTCCAAAGGTCCTGAGTTCAATTCTCAGCAACCACATGGTGACTCACAACCATCTGTAATGAGGTCTGGTGCCCTCTTCTGGCCTGCAGGCATATACACAGACAGAATATTGTATACATAATAAATAAATCTTTTTAAATTTTTTTTAAAAATTAGCATTCAAGGGCTGGAGAGATGGCTCAGAGGTTAAGAGCACTGACTGCTATGCTGGAGGTCCTGAGTTCAATTCCCAGCAACCACATGATGGCTCACACCCATCTATGGGATCTGGTGCCCAGAACACTATATACATAATAAATGGATTTAAAAAAAATTAGCATTCAACTGCAACACTAATTCCAGAAAGCCCACAAACACATGGACATTAAACAATGCTCACCTAAATCATCAATGGTCAAGGAAGAAATAAAGGGAGAAATTAAAGACTTCCTAAAATTCAATGAAAGTGACCACACAACATACCCAAATTTATGGGACACAATGAAAGCAGTGTTAAGAGGAAAGTTCATAGCACTAAATGCCTACATAAAGAAGCTGGAAAAATCCCACACTAGCGAATTAACAGAACATTTGAAAACTTTAAAACAAAAGAAGCAAACTTACCTAAGAGAACTAGACAGCAGGAAATAGTGAGAGGTGAAATCAACAAAATGGAAACAAAGAAAACAATACAAAGAATCAATGAGACAGACTTGGTTCTTAGAGAAAATCAACAAAATAGACAAACATTTATCCAAATTAACGAAAAGGCAGAGAAAGAATATTCAAATTAAACAAAATCAGAAATTGAAAAGGGGGACATAACAACAGACACAGGAAATCCAGAGAATCATCAGGTCATATTTCGAAAACCTGAACTCCACAAAATTGGAAAAGTTAAAGGAAAAGGACAACTTTCTTGATAAATATCACTTACCAAAATTAAATCAAGACCAGAGAAACAAATTAAATAGACCTATAACTGCTGAAGAAATAGAAACAGTCATAAAAGTCTCCCAACTGATGTGGGAGTGTCATATATCAATCTGTTGATTTCATTGGTTAAGTAATAAACACACTGCTTGGCCTCATAGGTTAAAGCATTGGTGGGAGGAGTAAACAGAATAGAATTCTGGGCGGAAGAGGAAGTAAGGTCAGACTCTGCTCTGCTCCTGGACAGGATGGACGGAGGCTAGAATCTTCCCGGTAAGCGCACCTTGGGGTGCTTACACAGATGATTAGAAATGGGCTAGTCCAGGTGCGAGAATTAGCCTGTAAGGGCTAGAGTTCATGGGCCAAGCAGTC